>NW_020884904.1:9186189-9255716 GCF_003945725.1 Corapipo altera
GCGGAGGGGAAGTCGACGTCGAACCATTCGCTCCAGGTGCACACTTCCGGTTCACAGGGTTTTGTTACCGTGGTTGTGGTGGTAGTCTGGGGTCCAGTTGGTGTTGTAGTTGTCATTGTGAAGGTTGTTGTGGTTGTGGCAGTAGGTGTTTCTTTTTGAGTTTGTGTTGTTTGTTTTGCTGTAATTTTGGTAATAATGTAATCTGTTTGTGGTTGATATGTTTCTGCTGGTGTCGTTTTGTGTTTTGTTATCAGGTGTGGAGTTGGTGATACTTCTGTCGATGTTGTACTGAATCGTGTTGAAGAAAGTGTACTTGGTTCTGTTGTTTTTGCAGTACTAATACTTTCAGTGGTTGTTTGGCATGGTACTGTTATATTTTCACAGCATTTAAATCTTAGTTCATAATTATAGCAAATGGGCGGCAGTTGGTCTTTATTGTAACATTTCAAGCCTTCTTCTGTATTGCACAGGATTTTTTGTTCCAGGAGAGGATATGGTGTGTTAGGAAACCTCACTGCTCTGCATTCCACATCCCTTCTGTTAGCACAGACTTTGTATCCTTTTTTTTTAATGTTCTGAATGGTGTCAAAATCTCCATCATCATAACCAGACCCTGGATAACTGACATCATACCATCTGGACCAGTAACATTCTTCTTTAAAGCAAAGAGAAGGTTTTGAAGGAAAGGTGGTGACCGGTGTTGTCATTATGGTTGTGGTTGTTGTTTCTTCAGATGTTGAATGTATCAATGTTGTACTTTCAGAAGTTGTAGAGACTGGATATGTTGAAGAAGAGCATGGTACAAAAACACAGCATAGGACTCTGATCTCATAATTGTTGCACATTGTTGAAATTTGGTCTTTGTTGTAACATATAAGCCCATCTGTTGTACTGCATTCTACTTTTTGGCCAAGGTCTTTCAGTGGTATATCTGGGAATTTTTCTGCTCTGCATTGAACATCCCGTGGAGCTTTACAAACTTCATAACCTTGAGCTCTTAAATCATTGAAGGTTTCGAAATCTCCACCGTCATAGCCAGGGGTTGGCAGACTGCCATCATACCATTCTGACCACTCACAGACTTCATGAACACATACTGATGTGGTTGGTGACACTGCAAAGGAGAAAAGGAAGAGACCATGAAACTTAAAATAAATTCCTGTAGATATGATCTTTTTATGTTATTTTAAATGGGTGAACAATTTTCCTAGTGTTATTTTTCTTGCATTGTGATCCTGTAGGGCATCAGTTTAGCATACTTTTAATTTAATATGATTAATATTAAATTTAATAGGATGTAATTTAATATGGTGTTTCAGAAGCGGATTTGTTTTCTATGTTTATTTCCTTGTTACTGCTCTCCTTTATTGTGAGGTTGTATTAATTTATTCATGCTGTGCGTGTGGGCATCGTTTTGTAGCTAAATTTTACTCACTAATAAACAGAATACACTCTTATGTCCTATAAAGAATTTACCTGTGGAAGTACTGGCAGGTGGTGTAGTGCTGAAATGAAATGTTGTTGCTGTTGTGGGTGATGTTGAGATTGGACACTCATAGATAATCCTTTCAAGTGTTCCATTGGGACCACAGATTGCAACAATACACCCTCCTGTTCCATCTGTAGTGTTGTAGACCACATCTTGGTAGTTATATTTCTGTCCCTCATAGAAACAGACACATTCTGTAAATCAAAATAGGATGTTATTCCTTGCTATCTGAAACACAGAACAGAATACCTTAAATGCATCCTAATCATATAAAACCAACTTTGTCAACATACCGTGTTCATCATATCTGCATTCTTTGCCATGAATTGTACATTCACTGGAAAAGAGGAAAAATTGAGATTATCAATGTGAATATATCAGTTCATGACATAATTTTTTTGTTTCAACTTTTTTTGTATCAATCTGTTCATTGTGTGTTTAAATGTAGAATGCCCCTATCTTCTCTGAGTTACAGCTTCAGTTCTGCTGTACAAATTCAGGCTAGGTTATCTTCACATGGTTCTCTGACAAGAAAGATAACTCTTCTGTGCCAGCCCATGAAACATGCAGCAACCTTATCAGTGCTTTTGGGAGCTGAGCAAAGGTATGAACAAGGGTCATCTGAGATGTTCTCATCACTCTGGTAGGTCTACTTGTTTTTTGGAAGGGAAAGTGCAGTAAATGTATCATTTACATTCATAAGGATATATACAAAGGATCACTGTATCATGGATGTTGAAGTAATCTACACAGCAAATTTCCATCAGACTTCCAAAAGATGCAACAATGCAATCCGGTTTTAAGTGGAATTTGTCTATTATCTTTTAATAACTGAATCTTGATGTATTTATTTACAGTGACTAAGGGCATCTATACATTGAATAAACTTAAATAAATATAAATATGTACTTATTGCTTCAGGTTTAGTGCTGTTAATGACCTAGACAATGTAGACAAAGATGTCTATGAACTGCAAAACATGCCAAAGAAGTTGGGTTTGCTCAAATGGGCTTTGTGTTAAGATTTTTTGCTATTTGCATTGCACTGCTTACTGTATTCAAGTGTAGCTAAAGGTGTCTTAAGACAATTGTTAACTGCTTAACAACTGATTCTGCTAACTTTGTACTATTTTATAGAAGGCTTAGCAGCACTTGTCGCGACTTGCCATCAGTAATGTGTGGGAATACTTGCAGCTATGGGAGAGTTGTGACTATGCAAGTACCAGTGAAATAGCAGAAACAAGCTCAAAACCACGTAGATGAGTTGGCTGCTAACTTCTAGAGAATTTCGTACAATGAGTTTAGGGATATCTTAATACAAATTCTAGGACTATTCCCTAACTATTGTTATTTTAATTTATTTTTATTTGATTTAGTAATGATCATAATAATTTAAAAGCACTTTAATAAATGTACAGACTAAGTAGTAAATTAATCTCTCAATGGTGAAATGTTTCACCATGGTATCATTTAAGTTCCTGGGAAGGGAAGAAAATTAGACATTATTCATCAGCCTCTGACTAGCCTGCTTCCTGTTGGTAAACAACAAGTTTAATGTGTGATAAATTATGTGCCACAACTTTAAACTCAATTTTTAAAAATCTTTACTAATCTTACCATGATTCACAATTCTGCTTTGGAGGCATCTCCATTCCTGGTTTATAATTTTTCCCATTTTCATAACAACCACAATTAGAAACACAGGTCATGGTTTCTTCATCAAAATAGGGCTTATTTTTTGGACAGTGTGGATAGCAGCCTGCAATAAAAAGAGTCAAGTTGAAACTAGCCCTTTCACAAGTAGAATTAACTCTAAACTCATATCTGCTTTCCCGCAATTGTCCCATGTGGTAAGTGAAATTTCAGACCCTCTTACTGCTATTTTGATTGCATATTAAGCTTTGGTGCATTTTGTCCTCATCTTCACTCCAAACAAATATGATCCACGAGGTAATAAGATACTAAATTAGAAAATCTCTTATAATTTCTGCTACAAGCATGTCATACACTGAGTAATCTAAATTTTGTTAATCATACTGCATTTTAAGCTTGTATAACTAGAACAAGATACATATTATTATGTTTACCTTCCAAACCTCTCATCTCATGTAGGCAGTTCCCACTTGGATTGTTGCAGGTCTTCATACAAGGGGCTCCACATGGTTTGTAGTGCCACTCACATTCCCCTTGTGGATTGTAGTAATCACAGAACAGAGCTAGAAGAAGGGAAAATGTCAGCAAAATGCCTTTGATCTTTCAGCTCTATAGTCTCTCAGTTTTGCTGGGTAAAAACCCCATGGGATCAGCATAGTCACGTAGGTGGTGAACAGTATATTGTCTTATTGCTAATTTGATAAGATTGTTATATTTCTACCACCTCTTGACATAAATAAATTTATAATGCATAGAACAGAATTACACATTAAACAAGAAAAATCAGTTGATTAAATCACTGATTTTAGCTAGTATGCACTAGTATTTATTTACATGGAGCCTGCTATAGACAGGTGGGAGTGTAATATAATACTGTAGTTCACTAGTTGTCTATCATGATTGACAAGTTAATCAGACATTAATCACACCACTTGTAAAATTACTATCTGTGGTTTCATTTTAGTAGGATAGGTTGTCTTCCTGTGATTTACCCAGATTTCTTTGTTGGGGTTTTTCTGGTTGTTTTTTAAAGAATACAACAGTGCCTCTTTCTTACAAATACAATTTTGTCTCTCGCTTTTTTCCTACTTTTTTTTTTCCTGTTTTCTTTCCCTCTGGACCCCTCCCTAAGGTAGTAGGTCGAAACTTACGACATATGGATGGGGTTCTCCATGAAATGCAAATGTCCAGCTCATTGCATGCTTGAGCATAGGCAGCTACTGCTGTACAGAAACATTCACAGTCTCCTCCAGTGTCGCAGGCACAAGCATCATCCACACATGCTTGATAATATTCGTTTGGTTCAACCTGATGGAGAAAACATTTAAAGTTTTCATGCCCTTGTCCCGTTTGCACTGTCCTAAAAGAGCTGAATAAAATATCTGAAACTGACAGCTGTATGTGAGGAAGCTAAGAAAGGAAGAAACCATGAGAATGCTTTGAAAAAAATCAGGAGGAAAATGTAGACTAAAGCTATTGCTACTAAGCTGTAATACTAAGAACTGTGTGATGTTGAAGGTACAACTGCAGAATACTGTTAATTACTACAAGCTAGCACACAGTCATACATAGCAGGTGGCTGATATTTATATTAGTAGAAAATTATGCCATTAGAAAATAAGCATATCCTGAAATTTATCTATGATTTGTCCTTCTATTAAAAACAAACAAACAAGAACAACCAATCCAAACTATCAATTTCTTTAGTGTACTTGTTCAAGGCTAAAGTTGAGAAAACGAAAGTGAAAATACTTTAGTGAAAATACTTTCTGTGCAATCTCCATAGAACTTGGTCTGAGCTCACTTTGTAAAGCATGAAAAAGCGTATTTTAGGTGTTTGTGTTTGGGGTTTTTTTTATTTGTTTGTTTGGGGTTTTTTTAATCTCACATAAGAATTAATGTAATCTTTGTCTCAAGAGAATTTAAGACTAAAGTTTTTGTCATACCTGGGAGTGACACTTTGCAAACACTTCACTGGTAATGATGCTGCATTGCTTCTGTGCCCAGGCTTTCCTGTATGGGTTTGCAGTACATGGATCCTTCGTACGATTGGCATTTGGGCAACTAGAAGACACTTTCCAGCTATTGGCAAACTCCAGCACATTTCCTACCACAGACTGACTGCGAGTAGTGAAGTCATTATTTCCATTGCCATCGTAGTTTCCACAAAGTCCACAAACATGTCCCTGCATCAGGATAAATACACAAAAATCACAAAAATAATAAGGTACAGTTTCTCAGTATCTGTGAGTAATAGACCTCAGAATGAATCTTATTTAAGATTATCTGTGTCTTTTAAGTAACAGTGTTGGAAATTTTCATAAAATGCCTTTTATAAAGAGATTATTTCTGACTTGTTGCTAGGAAGGATAAACAAAGATAGGAAGAACAGTAGACTCATGGGTTTTGTTCTTAAGTACTCAGCTATTTAGTTTTAGCTGATCATGAACGTATCTCTTCTGTGAGGTCTTTTCATGAGGAAAGCTACTGATGTAGTTGCTATTATGCCATTGCTGAATAATGTAATGTAAGGAAAATGCATAGTACACAATCTGATTCAAGACAGCAAGGATAATAATACTCAATTGCTGCTCTTGAAGTCTTTCATGTACAGCCTAAATTTCCACACTTTTTCTTTGAGAGATAATATGGATTAATTTTATCAAGGTTTTTGAAGTGTACCTGAAAGCTGGGACTAAGTTTGATGAATATACTGGTCTTCTTGTCCCACATGAGTATCAGACCAGCAGTGGTGTCAACTACCAGGTAGATACCCATGGAACGGATTTGGAATGGCATTTTTCCTCCAGGTGTCCTCTGGATGACATCAGAGTGTCCATCACTGAGTACCAGCTCATAGTTCTAAGACAGGAAAAGAAAAAGTTAGAGGCCAATTAAAAAAAAAAATCTCTATTTTGGTACAGGTTTATCTGTTGCCAGTAACTAATTGAAATAATAACTATTATCATCAAAAGGATGATCATCAACAGCCTCACATTAAGAAATTTTAGAGTTTCCTCCTTTGCTTTCTCTAGCAGAGAGCAGAATCATTAGCAGTGAGCAAAGAAGTCTAGTAACATTTTCACTGTCTTGGAGGACACTTCTGCAATGCAGTCTATCTGGGACAGCTTGTTCCACCCTTCTGGCATAACTTAAAGAAAATACTCACCCCCAAGAAAACTTTAATAGACTTAGAGCAGGTGGTTCCTGTAGTGCCACATGGAATGTTCTCAGTGATGACTCTGAAGGTTCCCTGATTCATAGCTTGTTGACCACAATAGTTCTGAAACAGAGGAATGGTATTCAATATTAACTATGCTACATGGTCATAAGTAAAATGCAAGGTACTTAATGCAAAAATCTGAGAAGGACTCTGTTACCTGGACCAGAACATATTCACAGTCTCCTTCAAAATCAAAACGTTTGCCATCAAAGGTGGTATAATGCCCATCTCCATAAACAGAACATGTTTCCAGGCAGGGTTCCTCAGAGCAATGCCATTTTCTGTTTCTACATGTGCTACATAAGACAAAAAGCACTCAAAATGTAAAAGCTATACATACACCCAATATAGGTACATTCCTGCATTTTACAATGTGTTAAGACTCTAATGAAAAAATCAAGTTTGCTTAGTCTCAGAAATGCAGCACAGCTCAAGAACTTTTGGGATTTAGTCAAAGACTGTTACTTAATGATGTAGTGAATAATTTGGATAAGAAAACATTAACTCTTTCACATTTCTAAATCTTGCTGGATGTACTGAAATGGAAGGATTTCCTGGGAAGAAAAAAGATTTCTTGACTCGAATGAATATGACAGCCTCCAAACCATAGTGTTCTTCTGACCACTTGCAATTTCTGGGCTACATACCACTGAGAAAAACAGACAGACCTTGCTTTTTAGGTACTAAGTGGATCATTTTATGTAGGATTCCTTTTTATGAATCTTGATGCTGTTAGAGTGAAATGCTATTCACTCATATGTTACTTCCCTAGAGCTTGAAGGAAATGTTATTTTTCAATATGCTCTTACCAGTTGTTACAGCCAACTCTGATTGATTCTCCTGGATTGTAGGAATTCCCATTGTGAATACATGGACAGTCTTCTGGAGCTATACAGCCTCCTTTGCCATCTAACACTTGATCATGAGGACATACACACCCAGAGACACAGTGAGTTCTGTACTGTAAGAACCATAGAGAAAACATGTCTTGAAACATTTCCCTTCTGGAAGAGTCCAGCGGCAGCTGGTTATTGTAAAAGAGATCTAGTTTAATATGCTCTCAACTAATTATAAAGACTCTATACTTACACATTCCATATCTAGAGTCTGACAGCTCTTTTGGCATCCCGCTCCTACCACATCTGCAGTGGCGTTACCACAGTCGATATAAACCATGGGAGGTACACAGACTGAAAGAGAGAAAAGCCATGAGAAATATGACAGAAGCCATGCATTCAAATCTTTGTGTTTCCTTAATACAGACTGAAGAAAAATGAGAGAAGACTCCTTTGTGACATATGGGTACCTTAAAATGATATGTTTGACCAGAAAGAGAAACTGATTGTTTTGAAATCATGTTTATCTGCTTTTTGTGCTTATGCTTGGACTAATCCGTTAAATTAACATTTAGTTAGCTTCGTGAAACACCTTTCAGAGAAACAAACCAAGAAAACAAAGATCTTTGATTACTTTGTTTGTGTTTTATTTTTGGTTTTTACTACTTTCAGTTAAAATGTGGATGGTTTTCCCCTCACATTCAGTGAGGTGACCTTGTACTCTTTTCTACTGGGTAACCCAGGGGGTTATAACTTATTTCAGCCATTGGAAAGGTAAGAAATTATTTATTTATATTTTGGGAATATCCTCTACATTACAGAAGTCCTCAGTTAATTTTCTTGATTGATTTCCTACTTTTACAATTTGCATCATTATGACAAAAGAGAACTGAAGAGGATGAAGATGGAAAGGGAGAATTAAAGAAGATCTTAAGGAATAAACTGATATGTTACCTGGTTCAGGTTTCTCTCCAATGCAGCTCAGCTTTCCATAGGTGCAAGTGCTATTAAAAAAAAAAAAAGTAATGGATATGTTTAAACATTTTTTTGGTTAATTTTCAGCCTGTTTCCTAGTGAATTTGAAATAATGAAAAATTACCGTGTAATAAAACAGATAAAACAGATAAAACATGTTGTTTACCAAAATATATTTTCTGTTCAAAAACATTTTATGTTAGAGCAGAACAAAATACAAGTATATTTATATAAAGGAAGTGTTTACTCTGTCTATTTCCCTGGTTTAAAAAATGTCCTTCAGGATAATTCAGATTCCATTCATAAAGGGAATAATCTGTAACGTTATTATCAAGTATCTTTCACCATAGAACAAGTCTTTTACAGTCATAGATAAGAAAAGTATGTGTTGTGGGGAAGGAGACAGGAAGGGACGGAGAGAGAGCGGGATAGCAAAGGCTAACCTACCCCAGTATGTTTTGTTCAATTCTTGCACAATCTTCCAAACATGGGTAGCCCTAACAATTTTTAGGAATATGTGATTTTTTTAAATTGAAATTATTAGGGAAAGAGGTGCATTTGATTTGATTTCATAACATATATATGGTTTTGTGACTGGACATAAGCAATCTCGTTTTTCTCTTTACAAATCTCTTACCAGACAACACCATTATCATGAATAACTTCTCCAGAAGACAGAGGCATTCCTTTGTAGTAACAAGGACAGCTAGATGCAGGCACACATTTGCCAGTTTCATCCATGTATGTTCCATTTATGCAGGTGCAGCCATCAACTGGGACAAACTTAATGCTGCATGTGACATCAGGCTCACTCAGAGACCGGCAGGTGGGTTGACAGGTATCGACATTGTAAGTGTACTCCAAAGATTTCGGACACAAGGTGGTGTATTTTGCTTGAAAGTAAAAAAGTGAGTTACATTTGTAGTTCATTTAAGAATCAATGTAGGTATAAGTGAAGTATTTGAGGTAAAATATATATGATAAACATGGCAATGTATATACAAGTGCTTTACTGATATCCTCAATAGTGTAATTTTTATTTTTTTTTTTTTTTTTTACTGCTGGAGCAGAATTTTCCCCTATAAATGTGTCACAAGTACAAATATTTTTTCCAAATTAAAAAGAGGACAAAGTTCAACTATATTAATGCATAGTATGTTTCTTCAGCATTGATATTTTTACTTTCTATTTTTTTGGCAAAGTAAATCAAGAAACACCTTACTTATTTTATTCCTATTGCAAGGGTATGGCTCTCCACATTACTTCTGCTGGTTCTGGGCAAGTAATCTAACAAAGCCTCTTTTTTCTATTTCTAACTGTTTATTGCTTGTCTTTTATGGTATTCCTTTCCTCCTCAACTTCTTCAAAGTCAATGCTAAGCTTAAAACCCAGTTTTACACAATTTACTGTGGGAATCCCTGAGAGCTGCTCTGCAGGGGCTTCTGAGTGATCATTTTCAAAAGGCAAAGGAATGTAAAACTTACTGCAGGCTTTACTTCTCCATCCAGGGAGGAGAACTCCTTTAGCAGCACAGGCTCTGACATAGCTTGAAAGGGCAGCACACATGCAGTCCTCACTCTTCTCACAGTTACATGTGTCAAACATGCAGTTCTAGGAACAGGGATGACATATGATCATCAGATTGTCATGTCAAAGCCACGGTGCTCTATAGAGTGTTACATTTGTTAGAGGTTAAAGTGAGTGTGATCCACAAGTCTAAGTAAACATATGCCTGTTCTTCATTGAGCACTTTCAAAGAAGATTCTTTGCATGAAGAAAGAGTAATTAGAGGTCTACAATTTTGAACTCTTTTTTCTTTTTCTTTTTTTTTTTTCCTTTTTCAAGTGTTGGTTTTCCAACTACATCCAGTTTTTCCCCACTGTGCCATATATATTTAGAACAAATAGAGAGTATTTGATGCCACCCAGAGAGTATTTGATGCTCTCTGCACAAGAGGAACAAAGAAAACCAGTTATTTAATGTGTTTCTGTGCAGGGCAGGGATACTGTAATATTGTAATTCCAGAAGATGTTTGCTGAACATAATCTTATAAATTTTGCAATAACAGGGAGATTTTGTAAAGTACCCAGGGACTCTGTTACAGAGTTTCATCACCTTGAATTCCTGGAATGTTTTTGTTCGCATATCTAAATCTCTTTGCTGTTTCTTACACACATTGCTTGCCTTGCCCTTTGCATATATGCAAAAGCCTTCTGAGAGCAGTTCAGAGAAACTAAAGTGCTGGTTAAGATTCTGACTAAAGCTTTCCTTCTACCTCAGGAGGGACAGGTTTTGTCCCTTGACCTCATAAGGAGTCCAAGGAGTCCAAGCTCCTAGCTTAATCTTTAAGTTCCCACCTAAAAATACAGGAGGTGCAAGAGGAATATACCTGTAAATTTATCCTCCTGGGAATGGAGAGATACCTTTACAAAGGAGCAAATTTTATAAGAATGAATCCTTTGCTTGAAAAGAACTACCATGAATGCATATCCTCTCAATTGGCAAGTTACACTCTCAGGTGTTAGTATCAGAAATCTGAGTCTTTTTCTCTTAAATGGGATAAAGTTAAGAGCCAAATACCTTCTGGTAAACTTCTGGATTCACTGTTGAGTGACATTCAGCAAAAGGTCCCATAGTATCAGAGAGCAGTCCGCACCAGTGCTGAGCATACTGGTCTGTGAATTGAAAACGTGGTAAGAGATTTTATTGTACTTAATTTTCAAAACTCTTGTCTCAGTTTTACTATACTTCCTGCAGGGAGATTGCAGAAGCTTAACTTTACGATATAATTTAGCCCCACATTTGCTGAAACAGTCTTTTGCTTCCTGTAAAGAGAAATAGGAACTCTTCATAAACTGAATGCTCTCTAATTTGTGGTAATTGTCATGGAAAAAACTAAGACATCCATAATCGAATTTTGAAAAGAAAAGTTCACATTGTAAATTAAAAATATGCTAGTTCATCTGAGAAAATAAAAGAGTAAGCTTGTGAATACTCAAAATTATATATTTTATTGTCTGAAATGGAGCTTGAAAACTTTGACATTCTGAATTTTAAATCTGGTTCTCAGTTTAATAGTGGAAGGGTCACACTGAGTCCAACATTCAGTGGGGCTATGCACAGTTTTTTTTCCTATATGACAGTCAGCCCTTTCCAGGAATGGATCCCTAATATGCTGTATGGTTCCACTTTCTCTTAAGTAAGCTGGCAAAAACAGTTGCTGTCTTGATCCAAAGGAATATTTTTACAGATCCAAAATATTTTCCTAGCTATTGTTTATTAATTCAAGACTTCTAGTGTCAGCTGAGGAAAATAGTGTGTGTGCAAACAGTTCTGTTATTTTGTCTAAATACTTGGTGACTGATCAGTTTATTCTGTCTTTGCATCTTAAAAGAGAATAGAAGAAGTTACTATATGCTGAGCTTACCGTTTTGTATGCTGACAGTACAGGGGTTCTCAAAGGTATTTTTGGCATCAGAACAATCAGCCCGAGTTTTCCAAGTATTGCCAAAGGCAGCTGAGGTACCCTCTATTACACCACTGGTGGTTTTGAAATCATCTGTCTGCATGTCATTGAAGTTTCCACAGAGACCTAAAAGGAAGCAGATGGTCTGTGAAAGGGCCCTACAGAATGACACATACTGGTGAAGGCACTTGTTATGCTAAGGTCACTTACCACAGGTCTGCCCTTTATGTGAGGGGTCTAAGTCTATAAAAAGTTGCATGAAAGGCACAAGTTGAACCTGTAGCTGAAGACCAAAGGTTGTTTGCAGAATGATGAAGAAAGATGAAGGTCTGAAGATGGTGACATTTGCTAGGGATATAAGAACAAAAGAGTTATAATTTCATATGAGATGAGCATTTGAAATTATTGTTCATCACACAGAGGAATTCTACAGCTGTGTTTGATATGATCCTAATTTCTGAAGAACTGGGGGGGAAATGATCCATACAGGATTTCAAATCCAGCACCAGAACAGGCTAATATAAGCACCTAAACAACAAATGTATACAAACCCTGCACTTTTTGTCAGGTGTTTTAAAATAAGGGGAAGAACACACACTTTCATTGCTATTTAAAAGGTTGCTTTTCCTTGGTGAAAATGATATAGCACTATTTAATGGAAGACTCCAGCCTGTTCCTATTAAGTCCTTTCATGGTTTGCTTTGTGTTCAGGTGCAGTAGTATCTGAGAAGAACTGTCATGAGAGAAACTCCAGAGATTAATGTGCTCCAGAGGGAACACAAGGAACTAAATGACTTGAGATACTGGAGTCCTGTTGCATGTCAGATTTTTTCTTTCATCTCTTATGTCAATGTTTGGATCTGGAAGTGTGCAATGACACTGTTTCCTTGAACTGAATCTCCATTTCATTAGATATTTAGACCTTAATTTTGCTAAAATTGTAAGTTTTGAATAGGCACACCCTATTACGTTAGAAGTGGGAGACTATGCTCTACTGCAGTACTTTGGGTTTGCTGCAGTGTAATCAAAGGTAGAATTTGGCTTTAGATTAATTCATGTAATAACATTTTAAAGTAAAAAATGAGAAACATTACAGAAGTCTTCCAAAGGAACTTACCTGCTGAGAATGGCAGCTGTGTGTAGATCATATTCACAAATACACTACCAGAAGCTTGGATCACAATGTTCTGTCCACAACAAAAGGGAATGATTATCAAGCATATTTAGGAAAAGTACAGTACTTTCAAAATATTTTCTAATACTGTTCAAGATGGAGGGGAAAAAAAAGTGGAGGGAGACTATGATGATGTTCTGATTCCTATATTATTTCTTTAATTTTATTACTGCGGTCCATTGACTGTCGAAAAAAGCAAAAGCCCAAAGTTATCTAACTAAGAGAAAACTACTAGGATCTTGTCTTCTAATGTACTTACTTTATTCTTAACTTTACTTTGAATAATGTTCAAATGAGATAAAAGGAAAAGTAAGTGCAGATTTCCTGTGTGTGCTGTTATGTGTCATTTGCAAACTACTTGTCTGTTAAGCTTTGAGAACATCCCTGCAGAATGTTAGGTGTTTACATTTGCTACTCACAGTTTGTCCTCCACTCAGGCTGATGGCTATACCCTTGAGGCACGTCTCAGTTTCAGTCAGGCCACACTTGTGGATGTCTCCCAGAACTGTGAATTCATTGCTGTCACACAGCTAGAAGAAAACAAAAGATACCAATAAAAGGATTTGTTATATTAAAATATTGTTAACTTTAAAAAGTTCACACTTAAGTGGAATTCTTAGTAAAGTGAATCTTTCAAAATATTGTGTATTTAATTTCTTCTTGTCACGTGGTCTTACATGTATGTATACAGACACCAAGTCAGCTGGCATTCATGCAGTCTGCACTCTGGAAGCTATCCATTGTTCCTGACATCAAGGGCGAATTAGACATATTAAGCTGAACATTAAACTCCCTAAGGCTTAGGTAATAGTAGTTCCTAATGTTATGGTAATACTAGTTTAATATGCTAGAGAAGAAGGACACGTGCCTTTCTTTCCCAGTGGTTATGAAGTTTACCAGGGAGAGGAAAGAAATTGT
Organism: Corapipo altera; assembly: GCF_003945725.1. Lineage (NCBI taxonomy): Eukaryota > Metazoa > Chordata > Aves > Passeriformes > Pipridae > Corapipo > Corapipo altera. The sequence continues at coordinate 9,199,923 of NW_020884904.1, forward strand.
TTCCAGTCTTCTGCACTGAATAAGTTATCAAGGACCTTGGTGATTTGAACATTCTTCAAACTGGTAGGAAATCATGCATTTAAATATTCTCTAACAGGAGACAATCAAGCTAAAATCCTTATTCATTAAATTACTGAATAAAGGCAAAATTGGGGTTTTTTGCCTTGGTTCTGATTTTTGTTGAACTGTGTTCTGTGAGCCACCTTTAAAGGGTGACTAATGGCCAAGACTTAACAGGGCAACACTCAGAGAAGGCTGCGATTCTGAATTCGTCTTACCAGTTCTTTGGCATAATGAAGACTAAATTGAGGATAGCTGATATGCAGAACTCCAGACATCTGGAAATTCAGTATTAAATTTGTGGGCTTTTTGAACTTTTGAGTACAAATTTAGTGATTTTTCTCTACCTCCAGAAACCCTGAGAATCTAATTTTACATGTTGGTGCCAAAAAGAGGAGTTTAAAGTATAAGTCTGATCTGTGCTTCCATTGTGGATCAAGAACAGTGCTTGTTAATCTCATTCAAAAGTTTCATTAATTTAGTCTAATCTATTTCTAAAGTACTCTAGCTCCTTTCTAAGTTTTTATTATTCTTTTACTTGGTAACATTCAGACTGATTTTATTGATAACAGATTTGATTCAAAATGAAGTCCTTATGAAAATAGTTTACATGACTCACCCAATACAAATAAACCATAAAAATAGCTACGGTTATGAAATCTAGGTATTTAGTATATCTACTAAAATCTAGGTATTTAATATGTCTGCTAAAAATTCAGTGCAATTCTTAAACAATGATCAAAGAACACAAAACCGCTACAATATTATTTAGTATAACCCTAACAGACAGGCTTCATGTTGACTCTCTAAATTTCATAAAGTTGATGTGACTGCCAGTAATTTTCAACAAACAACCTTATATATAATAAAAATACTTTCCTTTAGCAAGGGTGACTCATTTTTACCTTGGTTAGGACATAGCTACAGTCTCCGAAGAAAGAGTAATGTTTCTCATCAAATGTTGAAATGTGGGAGCCTCCTTCAATACTGCAAGTTCCAGGGCATGACTGAGTGACACAAGACCATTCACCTCCAGCACAGGTACTGAAATGAAGAAGGCATTCAGTAACCTTGGGTAATGCAAATGTAAATGAAATAGAAGACAATAAGGGCAGATGATGCCTCAGTTTTCATCTTGAAACACTGATCATACTATCAAAGAAACCAGTATTGCTATAAAATATCAGAAAAAGTATGGGGCAGGCACATTTATATTAGTGATAATTTTATATATATATTCTTGTTCGTTTCCAGTCTCTGTAGAGAATTCAGTCCTGGTGAACCTGTCATACATCCTTCTGCATATGAAGTATCACTCCTCATCTCCATTAGCATGGCTCAAGCTTCAAACATGTGAAGTTTTTCATGGAAAATAACATGGTTCTTGTGTTCATACATAGATAGGTGCATTTGCACACAGTTATGCAATAAAACTTCAGTAGTTGTAGTGATATTCAAAAAATATAGGTAATATTTGCCAAATATGCCTCTCAAATGTGATCTCCCACTCTAAATGCAGCATGTCCCTAAGTGTCATGGTATTTACATGAGCATCCTAATATTATACTGCAGTGCTGCAAAGGATGTAACACTAATTCACATTTTTTAACACTTGTTATTTGATTGTCTTCTTTAATTGATATGTCTTGAAACTGAAGCATCTATTCAAAAACTTAAATTTTACTTCCAAGTGTAAGGGGAAAACAGACATGAACTGTCCTCTAAAACACTGTAATCAGGAAATTTCAATTGATAAGTAGTTCCTAATTTTTTTAAGGGGTAATTAGTTATTTTCCCCCCATCTTTGGAATATTCAGATAGTGCACGTAAAAGAAAAGACACGTGTGAAAGTGTCTTACCATGATCTGCATTTAGATGAGAAGGAGGCACCAGGAGCATAAGTTTCACCTTCATAGGTACAGTGGCATTCTCTACGGGGAATGCAGCCAGCACCATTAACGTCATCAAACACCATTCCTAGGAAAAGAAATGGTCTGTTACTCATTCTGTGCACTGCACAGCCTGCCTTTGAACACATCTAGCAGATGCTGCCTGAGAATATGCCCCATTTCTTCTGTATTACGCAGTACTTTAAAATAATAGGATGCAAGCTATGTAGAGATTGAAAGGCTATATGCCATTGAAGCCTACCTAAAATCCTACGGTGATCAAAAGAGATCTCTAGGGAAATAAGTTTCTGTTATGGACTTCCTTAGAATGGAATTAGGATTAAAATTACTGGATAACGAGGTGGAATAGATGAACCATGTGTAAGATTGCCCAGGGACATATTTGTACAGTAAATATTTTTGTGCCCAGAGACATAGGATTGTTTAAGAGAAGTCAATGCCATTACACAAACAAATGATGGTGAATTCTGTGAGACATCATGAGAATGGGCAGAAGAGCTGCAAGGGGTGAAGATCCTACCATACAGTCACTCACAACAGCAACAAAAATTTTCAGCCCCAGAAGTGTGCACAAAGAAGATACACTTACATTGTTTGTCTTGTACTGATACTCAGGTCTCATATATAATTCTCTGAAGCACCAAATTTTACACACTGCCTAGTGCTCTCTCAACTCCTTGTTTAGATGCTCAGCACTTGATAAGAAGGAGATTTGGCAAACCAGATGTAGCTTTGCTTACAGGAGTTATCGTTGTGTGCAAAATCTGATTAAAGATTTCATACTTTCTGGGAACTGAATCTGAATGCTCTTGTTGTTAGGAACAAACTATCTTATTCTCAGTTCAGTCATTATATACACGTCTTCTCAATGTTTGTTATTTAAAAGGGCATATTTAATAATCTGAATAGAAATAGAGCATGTATATGAAGGAAGAAATGTAGCTTTTCTTTTGATGATAATAACGCTGGTGTCATGATGAGAATGATACAAAATGCAAAAGTTGTTAAATGTGTACAGGTGAGTATTCTAGTGGGTTTGGCTGTGAGAACAGGGCAGGAAATAAGCTTGCCTGGAGGACAGACGCAGCCATCTGTACAATGGTCTTCACAAAGTGCAGATCGTTCCGGGTTGCTGCACGTGTCAGAGCAGGGAGAGCCACACTCGTGGTATTGCATGTTGAACGGACATGATTTGGCTAAAAGTAGAAAAAGTATTATAAAGCTGGCTTTTCCCTTGAAAGGTTGAGAAAACAGTATTTGCAATTTAGGATGTTTTCTGTCAAGATATGATGGGGAATTCTGATCCAAGGCCAAAACATTTTAGTTTTTCTGATATATATTAAAACTGTTCGTAAGGAAAATCCCCTAAAATTCCATATTCCCAAAGTCTTAAGTATAATCAGGTTGAAACTGATTTCATGATAATTGTATGCACCTTTAAACAACTGTCTTTTCAAGGAAAAGACCTCACGGTTTGGAGTTTAATAGATGTGGGTAATAAGCACAGGTGGAAGTCCCTTCCTGAGATACTTACGACACAGTTGTGAGGTTCTCCAGTTCAGAGGCTGTCCACCTGCATGAGCACACTGCCGGGAGTATTCAGCAAAAGTGTTACACATACAGAAGTCAGCCATAGAACTATCGCAGTGGCATAGGTCTTGTATGCAAGTTTCGATGTAGTCCTGAACATTGACAAGCATGTTGCAACTCGTAAATGCTTTGCTGGTTAATACTGTCTCACAGATAGAAGCCTGGGAAGGAAAACAGAGAAGGTAAACAAAACATTTAGAAAATATGAAACTAATTATTTAAGGCTTGTGGCAGAACAAATCAAGGATCCATCCAGTCCACAAAACTTGTACAACAGTAGCCATAAGCAGATATTTAGGGAAAAGTATATCAATAGCGCAAGAACATAAAGGAAATCCTTTAGTTAATTCTAGTATCTTCCGTATCTTGAGTTACTTTCACCTCAGGTGACTTCCCAAGCATTATACAATTTCTTTATATTAAGATATCCTCAGTGATTTTCTCTTTTGGGAAAATATGTAGTGTTGTCTTGGGGAACTTTTTAGCATCCACTTTGGCATATTTTTTCCCTTCTAACAAATTTTCTCCAAAGATAGAGAGAGTATATTTCACACTGAGAAGAAAAATTTTGAGAGAGAGATTCTTACAAATTCTGTTGAGCAGTTCATCTGAACAGTAGAAGGAATAGGATCATCACACTGCTCTGTGGGTCCATCCATTTTCTGTCTATTACCAAACTGTATGGGAGTTAGTTTTGTCTCTGTAAAAAATGGTTAAAATATTAGAACAATGTTTACTGGTTTTTTGCATGGAAATATTTTCTTTTGTGATACTACCTGCTATGACATGAACATTGATTACCAAATAATATCACTATAGTATGAAAGGTAAAAAAAGATGAACAAGGAACTCGACCTTGTATTGCAAACGAGTTTTATGTGGCAGGTCTTAAAACATCTAACAGTGATGGAAGCAGTCTAATACATCTCAAAGCCCTGACTACACATAACTGATATCATAGAAATACATGAAGAAGTATCACTAGTTATGCAGTTAATACGACCCACAAGCTATGTTACAGTATATTGTAAAAGAAAAAAATGAGCACCAATACTTAATAATGCTTTTTATTACTTACTCCCTGAAATAAATTCGTCGTTAACTGGAATTCCATTGAAGTCCCCACAAAGTCCACAAGTCTGATTGGCATATTTCTTATCTAGTTCCACCTAAAAGAAATGAGGAAAGAGGTTCATAGAAATGTCAGTCTGGATGGTTAGGAGCACATCCTACATCAGTATGGCTTGTGTACTCAAAATTTGACATATGTTTGCTGTGCAGACTGTGTTCTGTGATAAGAAGGTAGGCATCATTGGAAAGGTCAGTGACAACCAAGAAAAACTTGCTCTTCTTCTAGCCCCGGGTTGTGAACATCAGTACATTGCCAGGTCTGGAATCTGAGGATTACTTTACTGTGAGGTGAAAATATTATAATCGGGGGTCTATTGACTCTGAGCTGAGATTGGTGGGGGAAAAAAGGGAAATTGGGAGAAGACTGGAAAAACAATACACTAAAAATGGACACAAATTCAAAAGCAACTAATGTCTACATGACTGATTAATACTGCAAAAATGTAAACAAACTATTTTCAAAATACAGACTTTCTGCCATGTTCTGGATGTTTTCTTACCAGGAGGGCATCCTGTTCATTCCAAAGGAAGGTCAGTCCTAACTTGGCAGAAACTTTCAGATAGTTGTTACTTCTCTCTATCAAGACTCCCATATGGCTGTAGGGCATCTGAACCCTGGGGAAAGATCACTAGAAGTCAGCAGGGGTAGGGACAGAGTATTCATTGAATATCCACACTGCCATTCTTTCTTATTCTCTTTGAGAATTTTCAGCATCCATCAGTGACAAAATCAGAGCAGTAGCTAAATACAGACAACACAGGTTTGTAACATCTTGTCTGTTTCCTGTGCAGTTGCTTCTCATTGTGCAAATGGATCAGCCCTGTTGTTCCTTCTGGCTTTCTCTCAAGGGTGTTTTTCTAGGTAAAATGTTGGCATATGTTTTTGGTTGTATGGTTCAAAGAAGTGCTAGGAGACTCTGTTTTGCAAGCAATATGCATCAGGCCTTAAAGCATTTGATGATAAAGGGATGGATTCCAGGCTTTCTGTGACATGAGTGACATTCAAAAAGCTGTAACCAAGATAACCTTTACACTAGCTCATTGTACATAGCTGCTATGATAGACAACTCACAGTGGGATAGCTGCCCAAATATTTATTTGTCCTTTTCTACAGGTTTCACACCCTATGCCAAAGTCAGTGCTACAATTGCTACATAGATTGCAAGTTTCCAGAATAGATAATTTTAAATTAACTCAGATATAAGCTGCAGCCACTGCTTTACTGCACGCTGTTTGGCGCAAAGACAAAAGCTGTGAAAAACTCCTCTCAAGAATTCTGTTCTAGTAATATTAATGGAAGGTAGGTTTTGCACCCTTTAAGTTTCTAGCACTTTGACTGAATCCAGCTTATAGACTCAGTTGTATATGTACATATACAATTGTAGAAGTGGGCCATCATATGGAACATAGTTCATCTGAATAAAATGGACACGGGGATAATGTGCAGAAGTGGCACTTAGCTCACTGTCAAGCCCTCATTTTTGTTAATACTTCAGGAAAGACCTGAGCCTTCCAGCTGCTTGGAAGCAATGTCGGATCAGACAAGGGAAAGGGATGCTTGCTCAAAGAGTTCACTGGGATCAACAGCAGTGATGACAGCTGCAAGTTATGAACATACAATTTGTTGTCTAGCCGGACAGAGCCACGGGTCAGTTCAATCACTGCTCCTTCCAGCTTCATGATGACATGAGTGATCACGGTAGCATTTTCCGCCATTGTACGCCTAATCTGGATGTTGAAGTCCTCATAGGAAGACTTGCAGTTGGATGCAAAGATGTAATTGCAGACTCCAGGGAAGTAAAAGATGTCCCCATCAAAGGTTTTGAAGTGGAAGTTACCCCATGTGCTGCACACACGGCCATTGTGAGAGGGGTTGCCAGCTGTGGAGTCAAAACAAGCAGTATGAATTTCCTGTAATTTGCTGTAATACCCTCCCTTTAGATGCCCTTCCCCTCCTGGGTCTTTCAGTAACCTCTGTCCCAAAAGCCCATCTTCTGTTTTCCTTCTTGTCATGCTATTTGCTCATCATAATTTTTTTATTTGGTTCAGTTACTTTTTGTGTTTAATCTGTTTTGCATAGAGAAGGAGACCTCCTGGGTCTCTAGATCCAATGCTCTGGTTCTGTCAACACCCGTATGCTATAAATCCTTTCATACATATATGAAGTTCTAAAGTTTCACCATAAACCCAGTTTTAAGTTAGTTTAACACTAATTGATACTCCTACTAGGGAAGGCCACTCATACCTGCAACCTTTGAATGGCTGGAAGACTTTTGCCAACATCTTCCAAACCATATTCCTGTCTCATGTATACCTGGTTGTTCTTGTGCCAGAATTACACTTCACCTTGAAGGGCTTTCACCTGCCTACTACTCCCCCCACCAATTATAGAAATCTCTTGTCTCTTTTCAGTCTTCATTTCCTTACAAGCAGGCTCTTCTATCTCCGTGATAATCTTCACAGTCCCTTCCTGCATTTCTTCCACATTTACACTCACCTTGCTTGAATTGTACCCTATACCCTAGATAAGATGTCTCCACAGTGTTTTCAGCATATTAGTATTTTTCTCTCTTTACTGGAAATATTGTGCATGATTTTTCCCATTATTGCATATATAAGTTTATTTTTAATTTTTTTTGTTTACAGCTGCATTATATAAACACAATGCCGGTGAAGCACTGGATTCACAGTTAGATTATCTGTGTTACCTGAGGAACTGATGACTTTTCTGTTAAGTTTTTTTCACAGTGCTAAAGCATCTTACACAATCTATTGTTCTCTTGAGTCACTCCATGCTCTGTGTGATCAACAAGAACACAGATACCTGTGCCATGACATTTGGTTAACTTACCCTTTACTCTCAGCGTGTTTTGAAAAGGTGGAATGATTGTCACTTCTTGGGATTTGAAAGCTGGTAGAAAAGCAAAAGGAGAAAAAATGACCAAGTTTAATCTTATTAGAATGCTACAAAATGGATAGAGATAAGGTAGCCTTTTTAGTGATGAAAATTTCCTACTACTATTTACACTCTGTAGGGACGTTTCCACAAGGTTTTATTGGTGGTTTTTACACATTGCTTTGTGATCTATCTTTCTATAAATTTCACTGACAACTAAATTCCAAAGACTATGCCCTTTGGCTGTAGTACTTTCTTTCATTATTTGTTCAAGACTCCCATCTGATCCTGGCCCAGGTTCTGAACTCAGAAGCAACAATATGATCCTCAGCTATTGTTAAATAATTTGTGGTACACTTCTTGCAGGACAGACTTAGTGATCAGTTGTTTCAGCCTGTCATCACTTATATACCAGTCAGCCTTGTATCCTTCCACCCTTATTTTTCTCTGTACAGTTATGTGTCATACGTGATCTTGTAGTGCTTAATTATGCTAACATTTAAGGTAGTTACAGTTTCCTTATTCTCTCATGAGTAATGCATTCATCTTGACACAGTGTAAAAAAAATTAAAACGTGTCCTTTATTACCTACTATCAAGTACCCTGGTGATACGTATGTAAACACACACCTCTTCTGAAAATACACTTTTAGATAGAAGGTATGTACCTTTCCTGAAGTTAAAGATTAGATAACTCTATCATATCAGTAGAGCAGATCCACTGGCCCAGATCTCATAGGAAGTTCTCAAGTTTAGAGCAGTCAGAGATCGGGTATATTGTACAGAAGACTTCTCTTTTAACGTGTGTGGCATATTCTAGCTAGGACTAAAAACATTCTAGTAATCTTATTATTTATCAACTTGCGTTGGAACAAAATCTTAGAAATAGATCAGCATAAAAATACTTACGTTTTTGTCGCTGCAGGATAGATGGAGAAATATACTTTGTTTGTTGTTCACCATCTTGGGCTTGAACTGCATCAAGAATGGTAGAAATGTTAATGTCTAATTTTCTTGAGCTCCCTCAATTTCTCAATTACATCTGTTTTAACATGTAACAGTCAGTATATAAAAAAAAAAAAAATCAGCAAAGATATGCTCATGTACAGGTCAAATTTGAATCAGGATCTGGGCTGCATGCAACCATGATGGCCAAACACCACTCCTTCAGCTTTTCCGTTTTTTTGATATGTTTTTATTTTTTTGGCTGATAAATTACTGCAGGGAAGCCATCAAAAACATGCCTGTGGTAGTTTGAGCAGATCCTTATTCTGTTATTGTCACAATGTACCCCTGCATTCCCTTATAAGCTTTTCAGATGAAGAACTTATTTTTCTTAGGTTTTATGGTCACTCTGTGCTTTAAGCATCAGCAAAACCTTTTTTCTAGCCAGAGTGCTTTAAAATTTCCTTTTGTACAGGAAGAATTCATTTTAGGATTATAGGACATATCTCTGGCCTCTCTTACTCAGTTACTCTGTATTTTACAGTTTCAGGCACTCTTTGTGAAAAGCAGCAGAAGAAAAATAAACACAAAAGCCACACAGAAAGAAATAGGTCTTTCCAATACATATATTTGTGCCTGTTGATTTTGCCCCAAAGCAAAACTTTTTGTTTCCAGCAAAGAAGCCATTTTTCATTCCATTCTACTGCAGCATCACAATAGGAATAAATACATTATCTACAGGGACCAGAGGGGCTTTTAATACACTGCTTAGTAAGAGTTCATCACAGGGCATGTTGCAGTGGAGATTATGCTGGCCAGAGAAAACCAAAAAGGCAGGCTCACCTCCTGCTGCACCCTGCAAGGGAAGTCTGTGAGCAGCACCACTAGAGGGGCTTAGGCTGAAACCAGAATTGTAGAGAGCTCTACAAGTCCCTTTTAGCACTACCCAGGGGTCTGCAGCTGGTGTTGGAAAGACATGCTGTGCCTAGTTTTAAGTTAGGAACCATTCAGTGCCTCTGGGCTCCTCCTCTGCCCAGCCTCAGAGAGCTTTTTGCTTCTCTCTCCATGCACTATATGGCTCCATTCTGTCTCGTGCCATATGCATTGCAGATCTCTGCTTCCATTGCATGGTGTGGTAATGCTATAGTTAGTCTTTTGATGGGCTTTTCCATGACACTACCACTTTTTAACATAAGGGAGTATGGAATTGCCTAGGAGTAGGAAAAATATAAAATCATACAATAGGATCTGCACCTGAGATCAAAATGAAAAACTAAAATTGTTGTTACCTTAAACTATAAGGGAAATTATGTCATGAAAAAATAATTTTAAAAATGTAAAAAGTTATTTCAATCCATTTCTGACTATTAATGCCTTCTTAGAATACTTAAAGTCGCTTCATTTGCTTTCAGCCCATTGCAAACCAACCCTGTGTGCTAAGCTTTTGTGCAACCTCATGGGCAAGAGTAAAAGAATAGTTAAAACCTATTGTCCAGTGATTTTCAAGCAAAACCCTCCTTTTTTCAATAGTGTGTCATCAGCCGATAAACAAAATCTTTAAAAATGCATACAGACAATCTCATCCACTGACTTGTTCCTTTCTAGAGGTACTTTTGTACCTTTTAGTTTGTGCATTTAGAAATGCTGTACCACCTTGAAATGGACATCAAAACTAAATGCAAACCTTGAGGCATTTTTGTAGAAATGTAAGTTCTGAGTGAGTTCCACTGAATGCAGGGGAGCTGTTCCAGATTTCAACTGGAGAAAACAGGACAGCAGTTTGAAAAGAGGTAATTTCTTCTTCTTAAGAAGTATTCATAACAGAAAAGAAAATCTTGCATGAATGTAACAGGTTCATTAACTTCACAAAGCCAAGGAAAAAAATGTTTCAAACTCCGAAGCAAGCTATAAATTCTTTAAAACAGTAAAAATGCCAAGAAAGTGAATCTTCCTACCTTTTATCTGTATGAAGAAAAGTGCTAGTATTGATATCCATAGCGGTATTCTAGTTCCACCACCTCTGCCCATCTTCTGGAAGTCCGGTAGAAGCTACCGAACAACCTGCCTCTGAGGAAATACCTCTCTGTTCCCGAGTCTTATATACTGAGAGAGGAGGTTTTGGCTCAGTTCCCAGATTGTTTCACAAGGTTCTTAAAAGGTGGGGCTTCAGACATTTTAGTTTTCCTTTGCAGGTGCACAGGTAAATAGAGGATGCTCTGACTTTCCCTCAGGTATTTACACTCTAGGAGGAGTCTTCTTTCTACAGGTCTTTCTGACAAAATGTCAGGAAATGAGCAGGAAGAATTTTTGCTTAGGCTTAGTCTTTCCAAATTGTTATATATTATGAGATAAACACAGTTTAAGGGACTTTTAAGTGGCTTTTGAGCAGGAACTTGGAGTGAATTACTTCACTTTTTTTTTTTTTTTCCATTTTCCTTCTTATGGTAAATAATGGTAATTAACTTCTCAAGAAAACCCAAAGAAGTTCCACCTGGTACAAATTGTTTTTAATGAGTTTGCACCTGCCTATGTAGCTAGTTTGCTTGTGAAAATGGAGAAATCAAGTACCATCTAAGGTCTGCATTTATCCCACTGGCCAGGCACAACACAGGTCTACACAATGAAGATCCTTCAGCATTAGAGAGTCAGTAGTACGGACCTCTCCTTGAGGGACCGCTCTTCTCACATGGGCAGTTGTAGTGCTATTTCTGCTGTTTCTCTTCTGAGTAAACATGATTTCACCATTAAAAATTAGATTGATTCTACCCAAAAAAAACCCCACAAAAAAACCCCAAAACAAAACACCTGTGGTGATTGCTCACCCTAGAGACACACAAATAGGGATGCAAAAAGACTGATTTGCAAGAATATTCCTTATCTTAGGGACAAGAGAGTGAACAATGCTTTGTGAGTGTGTTAAAATAGTTATTTACAGCTATATTACTTGGTGAATTAACCTTTTATAGTGTTTTACCCTAGGATGAAGAGAAACACAGTCTCTCAGTAGGAGAACAAATCCCATAATCCCACATGGCTTCAAACATTTCTGGCAAGGAAGAAGTTACTGGGATTGTTTCCATATTCCATGATTTTCTATTATTGTTTTCTGAAAAATAATCATGAAATCACAGAATCTTGGAATTGTTTGGGTTGAAGGGACCTTAAAGATCATCTAGTTCCAATTCCCCTGCCACGGGCAGAGACAACTTCCACTAGTCCAGGTTGCTCAAAGCAACCCCATCCAGCCCAGTCTTGAACACTTTCAGGGATGGAGCATCCACAAATTCTCTGGGCTACCTGTTCCTGTGTCTTACTACTCTCACAAAAAGGAATTTCTTCCTAATATCTAAAAAAATCTACCCTCTTTTGGAACAGTTAGATTTGAGGAAGTAACTTCAACACTAAGAAAGAAATAAAAGGCCCAATTTTTCCCTGTGCAGCAAACAGAAGCAAGAAAATACACTAGTTGTCCTGAACATTTTAAGAGTACAACTGGTTATTAATATTTAAATAAAGGTGACAAAACAAAATGAAATTGGAACTGTTGAGGAAAAGAATTCTTCCACTTCAGTCATGAATTATATCTCTGGCAATTTCGTTGACGTATAAGTCTGTAAAATTTACCTTAGCATTATTTAACAAGGAAAAGAAGATGTTTACAAGATGCTTGTATATATGGAAATACATGCAGTGAAAATTCAAGGAAATATCATTGTCTTTAGTGGTTATTATCGAAGTTCCAGGATGAAGATCTAAAAAAAATAAAAAAAATTATAAATGGCACATAATTAGAGTAATTATAAAATAGCATGGTAAACTCAAGTGGGTAACACACATAAGCATAGTAAGAGATTATGTTGGTAGGAAGAAAAATATGCTTTATGAATCATTACATTGCTTAGCACTGAAAAATCAGTTCATATCAACCGTTGCTATGCTGTAGTTTCGTATACATTTCCTGCATGTTTAGGGAAGCACTGTGATCTCTGAGAGATCCCAGTCTGGTCATCACAAATTAGGCTGAAACTGGTTTACAATTAAATTTACCCCCTTTAACTGAGCTTTAAGACATCATCAAAAGTTGTTTCCCTATATCTGTATTTTTTACTTCTGAAATCTCATATATGTCATGAATCATGTTATCCTTTCACTCCTAAGTGGTTAATTCATTGATTAAATCTCTTGCCATAACTTAAGATAACTTCCTTATCTTGTGCTATTTCTTCTAAGAAATTATTATAAAATGTGTCAAAATATACTAGTCTTGCAAAAATAATCTCCAAATATTTATGATAAATTAATTTAGTACTATTACTATTTGTTCAAAGATATAATTCCTCTTCACCTCCATTCACATAATAGACATACAGCAGTGATATGGGAGAGTATTTTTCTAAGATTGGTGGGAGGTAACATGTCCAATTTGTGTAACTGTTTATGATCAAATCTGTGCAATTGACTGTATAAACAGAAGTATTAGTATATTAGAAAAATTTACCGATATAGCTATTTATAATTTTTTTAAGAGAAAAGATAGAATATTTTGAAATTGCATTTGATCTGAAAACTCTGACACTTCTTTCTATATTTTCTCTTCCTTTTTCATGGGGTCATATTCCTAATCTCTACATCTGCAATATTAAATTGAATTAAAAATTTCAGTAGAAGAGTTGCTGGCGTTTTCAGAATAATTCTTTTTAGTCCTACATGATCAAATGTTACATGGTGATGATATTAGTTCCACATCTTACTCATGATTTCTGAATTTCATTCTTCATAAGAAAAAATTAAACTATCATATCTTATTTTCATACAGTGAGTAGAATGTAAATAAAATGTCATGGCAAATTCGGTACAATAATGATTGAAATTGATGTCTCCATTTGTAGTTAAAAAAGACAGAATGATGGACTCAGAGCCATGCAAAAGGTGTCTAGTCCACCTAGTGCCCTCTTGGAGCAGGGACTATTCATATTAAGGGAAGGTTGAAAACAACCTGTACTTGATAGGAATTACTCTGTGCCAAGGCTAAAAAGCAAGTTAACGAGGAGTTGTCTGCTTGGCTTTTCTCTGGTCATTTGGCCACTTCCGAAGCCATGTTTAAACTCTGAAATGGTGTTGAGACATTTGGCATTTCATTCAGTTGAAGTATCATTCTGATTGTCCCTAAATTTTAATCTGTGCAAATTCAAACTCACAATATTTATCTGAAAGTTTCTTTGGAATGGGAGGCAACTGATCAGTTTCTACCAAAAGAAAACATTGTCCATTAACATTATAGGTGTTCTCATAGTTACTTGAAGACAAACTACATTTCAAATAGTTGCAGTAGGTATTTCATAGCATGATAGGATATAGTCTATCTAAAGTTAAAGACTAAAATGGAGATACAACTGCTTTTATTTTCTTTACTAGGTCTTACTCAAACATAGTACCATTGATCCATTCCTTTACCTCCAAATGCTTAGATAAAACACAGATTGAAAATCAAATCACATTAATACTGAATTTGAAGCCGTTTCATGCAATCTTTTAGTGTGTACATTGTAGAGAACCAATACATAATGTGTTGACCTCCATTGCAGTCTCTATGTTTCACCATAAAACAAATAACATGTAACATGATTTGGATCTATTTCTTGTTTTATTTCTATTATCTGTTAATTTTAAAGGTTGATGTGTCATTTAGAAGAACCCAAGCAAAGCATAACATTTTAAATTAGGCATTGGAGACTGTGTAGCTGCAACATGAGAGGCTGGTTAACACCAATATGACTAGGAAGTAAGAGATATTGAGCATAATACCTCTTATTTTATTTGACATTTATGCTTTAGGAATCAAAACAGTAAGAAAACATTTTAGACTACTGTATTAAGACATTCCACCTATGCAAGGATACTGTGCAGTTAGTAAAGAAAAAAACCAATGTGCACCCTGTACCATGAGAAGTATGAACATGGGGGCCAGAGTAAGGTTTCCATGTTGTCTGAACACGTCCAGGATATCTCTGTGTATAAAGGGGATAAACACTTAAGCCTCTTTACAGTTTGTAAACACAGACACCACAACCGTGCATGCCAATATTTGCAATTGGTATTATAGACTAAAAAATTTATGTACACACACATACTTCAAGGCATATTTGCATTGTGCAGTGGTGCGTGTTGCAGAGATCCCTCTGCTAGCAACAGCCAAGGTAAATTTATAATAGGAAGTAGTGTCACTACATTGAGATGAAGTTCCAGAGAATTTGCCTTTCTCTGGGGCACTGACACTGCAATACTGTGTTTGGGATTTGAGCTCTGCCTACGGCTATACAATGCCATAGGGTCATAGTAGTGCTGTGTAATGCCAGCTGAAAGCCAGACTCTGTTACGTAGTACCATAGTGCCCAAAATATAAAATCAGTCTTTAGAAGCAATTGGTGTTTGCAGGCTCAGAAAAATAAATGGTACAACTGGTAAAAAAGTGGGTGAAATGGAATGCTAAGCTGAGCAGTGCGTATAAGCCTTCAAAGGAACCTCTCAATGATGCACAACCTCAAAAAAATCTACATATTAGTATACTATAGTGGACATAATTCTGCTGAATGACACTTTGTTTATTTGTAATAACGTAAACTACAGACTGTATATAAGTGGAGATATTTCTATATATATACATATATATACACATATATATATGCTATTACCACTAGCAAGTTTTGTCAGTTCTATTATTAGTGAATGGTGTATGGCTCTTTCTCCACTGGATCCTTGAATACATACCCTTAATTTAAATCTGTAGCAGATTATCTAAAAAGTGCACGGAAGATATAATAAAATGCATACAAACAAGGACAAACATGGAGAACAAAACAAAATCCTTTGGTCCATGTACAATTAAAGACTCAGAGAAATTAATAAAATTTATACCTGTGAAAAAAGTTAGCAGACACCTCTTTAGTATTTCAGTTCAAATGTTGCCATTCCTTTTAATAATTAAGGTTTCTGTTATGTCATACTCCTTGAAGGGAGAACATATTGCATGTGAGTGTCTGTGTATATGCATTCAATCTCTATTGTAAAATAACTTCTAAAAGTTCCTTTTCTAAATTTTGCATTTCAGTTTAGAAACTTGGATAATGGTACAGCAGAAAAACTTTAATGGAAGATGTGGAAAAAAATACAGGGAGGTACAAATTGGCCACATATTAATTTCACTTGGAAATTTGGATGAGGTTTGTAAGCATCAAAAGACTCCTATAGTTCTTCAAGATCTTATTACAGTAGAAGGGATCAGGCCATAAGCACTCTGAAGACAAACCTGATGCTTACTCATGTGATTATTAGTATGAGGCTTTATTGTCTTCATTGTTTGACTTTTATGCAAAGCTTATATTTCTTTTATAAAATGCTATTAAATTTGCAAGGTCAAAACACCTGGAGGTATTGGTGTTAAGACCATAAGTGCTGTTCCATGAGATAGTTTTAAATTACACAAGTGAAATACTATGTTTCTTAGAGGGTTCTTGCTTTTTTTAGACGGGTAATGAGTATCTCTTCAGTCATTTGTCCCATTATTTTTACTTGTGTCCTAACTTTGTTACTGTGTGCCATTCAATATCTTCACTCTAAATACAGACTCATCAATTTCCCCAGTTATTTTTCTGTGATGTCTATCACTGGAGTACCTGAGAGGTTCATCAATAGTAATGTATTGCTTTTGAAAATAGGTTTTTAAATAGTAGGGGTATATTATCTTTTGTTTTACATATTCCTAGATGAGGCATAGATTTTTTGGGGGGGTAAACAGTCTAACACTCCTAGGATTGATTTTTTCAGCACTGAGCTTTATTTTGGTAACGTGCATGTTTAGAATGCAGTCTTCAGGTAGAACTGTGAAGGTGCCACAGTTCTGCAACTGAGATGTTGAAGTGTCCAGCACAATATCTGGAAGAGAAAAAGCCACTGCGTGTGAAAATTCCAGTTTAAACAGATACGCACAACATAAAAAAATAAGGGAGAATTTTAATCCATTTCAACATGGTGGCATCTGTGTGCTATTTTCACTCCATAGCAACCAAGTTATCCAGGCAATGAGAGAGAGGACTGCAGACAACCGTCACACTCACAACATGCTCTCATTCAACCCTGAATCCGGGTTCACTCTCCCTACAGCAGGTGCTTGATGTGCACACAGTCCAGTGGAGAACAGCAGGATCCAATCATATACTTAGATATTGTGTAATACTGCATACGCACAAAGATGGCACATTACAACTTCAGATAGCCTGAACTCTGCTCACGTAAGTAATCCTTCCTCTTTGAGCCTGAGTAGGCAAAGGAGAACTAGCCATGAGAAATTCTCATTTCTCTGGGCCGTATAGTGTACGCTATCATAGACCATGGGTTTTAGATATATTCTCTAAATATGCATCATGGAGGTGACTAATGGAACTTGCACGGTTTGCTAAGCTGAGCTGTCAGCCTTCTTATCATTTTTTAATGGCAAAGTGTGATATAAAACAAGAATGCTGTCAAACTTGAGCAGCTAGTCCTGTACTGTATTAAACATTCAATACGTCAGTGGATGAGTTGTCTGTTGACCTCTTTTGGAGTCAGTTTTTGGTTTTATTGATGTGAAAATTACGAAAATTCTTATCTGCTTTGGTCTGTTGCTGCAAATGGCTGAAAACTGGTGTTGCATGTTCATGTTTTGTGCATAAGAACTGTATTGACTGAAATTTCCTACCTTGACCTGAAATGACTGCCAGAGTTATGAATGAGGAGAAAGTTATTCTACTCTTTTATAAAAATTGTCATCATCAGGCAAACTTTATCCATGGCAATTTGACTGTCAAACAGTCTTCAGTAGGAGTATGATGTTATAAGCTGGTAATGATTGTTGTAAGCATTGTCTAATTTGAAGAGTGCATCCTCTAACTCTTCAACTCCTTCAAGTGCTAGCAATATTCCTGAGGGAATGAAAGTAGAGTTTGAATTAGTACTAGTAATAAATTGAACAGAGGGAATCGCATGTAGATTTCAGATCTGAAGCAGATTTTGGTGAGCTGCTAACCAGGAAAGTAGCACTGTTTATATTCACCCTAGCCATCAAAATAATGATATTTCTAGATTACATGGACAGTGTGAAATTCACTTGGTTTTCATTAAAAAAATGGTAATCAAACAGTATTCAAACTTCATTTCTAGGAGATAGATTTACCATTTCATTTGCTTTTGTAAGTTTTCAAACGCTTGATTTTATTCTGTATCTCATCTATCTCTTGATACAATGACCATTCTGGTAAGATGGAATACATGGATTTTTTTGTCAAATCTTATCTTCCTGATACTTTTGTCCATCGTTATGTCATCCTAAGACTTATTCTGTGTGGTTAGTTGTAATACCTGCTTATGTGACTTACAGAGTAGAATAGAAGAAGAGCTATGATTCCTTTTGTATGACAAAAAAGCACAATTATTGCTTGTTCATATTGCTCTGAATAAAATAAGAATGTTGTTAAAATTTCTGGAAAATGTTTTGGACACTACAGATAGAAAACACTGCATTAGATCAGATAAGATATGCAGTAATGAATGCATCAAGTGCAGATCTGAACAATCTTACAGTCTATGCAGTAGATGCTGAAGAGATCTGAAGAAAGCTTGTCCATTGTAGAACTAATTACATGATCATGGAAATGGTTGCAAAAAATATTTATTTGAAAGACTGACTTTTTTTGAAACTGAAAGTGAAATAGTCTTTCTTATCGAAATTTATCTCAGATTAATATTGACACAAAGGGCTGTTTTCTTTTATTAGCCTTATCAGTGCAATAACGTTTTTGATAGAGAAGATATTGTCATGAAATGAGGAGATATTTTTTCTGTCTTCACAAGAATGAACAAATAAATTAGTCTACCACAAACCTTAGAAAGAAGTAGAAAAATCTGACATATGTTTCATAGCAGGCAGTGAGCTCTTAAGCATTCTGAAACAAGCAGAATCCAGAAGGTTGTTCATCTCCATTTTGCGTTTTTGTCTAACAAGAAGAGAAACAGGAAAAGTAAGTTTGCTTTTATGGTGTGGATCTTGCAGTTTTGGAACTCCTTTGTATGCTCATTTGTTCTCTCTGAATCATTCTTGCAAACAGGTGGGGAGTGCTTTCTTTTCTTACAGGTTTTGGATTGAATTCAAGACTCCAGGAAACTGAAGTCTCTTATTCTGGTCTACTTTCAAACTAGTTCAGCATAATTTAATTGAGCTGCACAGAAATAAACCCTCATGTGAGTTCCATGCTTTTTCAATGATATTCCAAACACCACATTTCCTAACTCAAAGATTTAAAGCCATCAAAGAACACTGTGATCATTTTTGTTGAATTGCACTTCCTCTATAATGCAGACTACACACTCGTACACTTTTTATCCTATACTTTTTTTCTTGCAACTTAGAAATTTACATTTCATGTAGGGCAAATAATTCCTGCAAGCATCCCTTCTTGGCTCAGGAAATCCCAATGACAGAGAATTGCCTGCATCTATTGATGATCTGTTCTAGTTGTTACGTACTTAACATTGCTAAATGACAGTCTTATTTTTCTAAGGGAAGAGTCGAGGGGGGACAGCATACATATATCAGCAGCTGAAGAATTGCCCAGCTGCACACTAAATTAGTTTACCAAAAGATTTATGTCAAAATTTGGTTAAAATTGGTTTGACTGCCTTGTTTCTCATGGGCAGTTTCAGCTTACAGGAACTCAGTCCAGTTTTATCCCACACCAAGTGAAGGTGGATCAGATCAAGACAGAATACTGACTGCAGGTATAGAAAGGGAGAGAAGCCTTTCACTGTATTAGAAATTGTTTGGGTTGCATGTAGCCAGAGGTTTTGACCACATTGGAGCTGTACAACAGTCACTTCAGCACACTCTCTAGGCTTTATGGTGTATTTCAACTTTACTGTAACTGCTGCATATCAATTGGCTTAAACGATTTTGTGTTTTCTCTTACAATTTATATATCACTTACTAATTGTTGACCTGTTTATGCACGTTATGGCTTGACGCTCCATCAGGCTAGACCCTTGTTTGAACCAGTTCACATTAATTCATTGTATTTACACTGATTAAGGTAGCTGAGGAAATATGTTTCCCTAGTGCAGTCATTTTCCCTTCTAGTGATTCCAAGCTGAATTGATAAGTATTACTAAGACTTCATAATACAAATTTTGTACATTTTCTCTCATGTAACAATAAATTATCCTAGATTCTTTAGTAGTAGAAAGAGGTTTCATTGTATCTGACACATAAAATCTTGATATTCAATTAAACTTTCTCCACCAAAGGTTTCCTTTGCAGAAAGTCACAAAATTTACTACAGTGTTCTCAAAACAAAGCCTTTGCTTAGCTTATCCTCAACTCTAAAGGAAGTAATGATTACCTCTGTGTTGTGCAATCCACTAAATTCAGTGGTCCTTGGAGATGATTCACCTGGTAAGCAATCTGCTTTGACAATCAACTTTTACACTAGAGAAATTAGGGGGAAATTCCATGGTCTTAGAATATGCATCTTTTTAACTTCTAAACTGCAAAAGGTAGGTTCGGGGTTTGGTTTCTTTTTTTATTATTATTATTCGCTTGAGTGTTTTAAGTGAAAATGGATATGCACATCTGACTCCTAGCTTAGAGGTTTAAAAATCAGAGAAATTGAAGGGATGATGGTTTGTGCTGGTTCCTACCCTGGAAAATAAAGCAATAGGGTAGAAACACCTGAGAAACCTGGTCAGAGACAGAATTGTAAATGAATAGGTAAATAAATGGGTCTAAGGGCACTTTCCCTATATAAAGAGCAATGACTGTTTTACACTTTGCAGTTGCAACATATAAGATTAGCCAGGACAAATCCCATTAAAATCTTAAATACACAACAAACCTAGCCACTGTCTAGGGCAGTGTAGAACAAAGCTCAGCATTTAATAATACAGGATGTCAGGTTAAGTGCTAAGAAAGGGTGGAGGCCAGAGCTATGGCATTGGTGTTGATTTTAAGTGCCCACACTCTGGGTGCACAAGTTCAGTCACTCTTGCCTTTGCCATTCCCTGAAAACAAGGCATTTAAAACTCAGAGCCACATTTCAAACTGTGAAAATGGTATTTATTGAAACACTGAAAGTCAGAAACAATGCTTTTGTTGGCAGCCTTCTTGATGTGTGCCTATTCAAAGCAGGGAAGAAATGTTGTGAAACACAGTATTGGAGAAACAGCTCCAGAAAAGGATGTCCTCAGCATTACTTTTTCTCTTCATTCCCCTTATAGTAATGCTAGTAATAGTAAAACTACCCTTACTGGAAATGCCACCATAGAGTGTGTCCTGGCAGGTGTGCAGAAAATATTCTTGTTCCCCTCTCATGGGAATGTTGGGAGATAAAGGAGGAAAAGTGGAAGAAACCATAACTATTGGAAGTATCCTGTGCAGTGGTAATGTTGCATCTGAAACTCTGTCCACAATCATGACACAGGTTTGCTTACATCACACTGTTTCTTGGAGGTATTGCAGCACTGGTTAAGGTGAGCCAAAAGAGTACCTTTGGGAACAGGTGTTACAGACTGATTCCTTCATGTGTCACTACCATAATCTGCAAGTAAGATGATTGAGCTAAAGAGAAGGTTTACCCTTGCAATTAATAATGTATTTAGAGACTTATTCAGCTCTATAGCTTACTGGCAATTTCTCCCAGCACTTGGAGTCTTACTAGTACATCCTTGACTGCCTTATTTGAGGGTAGTATGTAAGTCTTTTCCTATTGCTAGCAGGAAATGTAATCATTGTAAGAACTACTAGTAGTTAACAAATTGGAGTTTGATTTGAGAATCTCTCTTGTAAGGGTGAAGCTGCAGTAACAGTTCCTCGCAGCTTGCATACATAAGATTGTGCAGCAATGCTGTGGAAGCATAAGACTTGCAAGCCTACCTAATGTTAAACAGGAAGTAAAATGATGCAATTTTACTAACATGCTAGCTGGAAATTATAGCAAACTGTATACCATTTGCCTGACTGGCTTTGGGTATCTAGTTCCCTTTGCAATTTCTGAATTCCTTTTGCCAACCCAAAATCAACTACTGAAATAATGTTTATGTTCTGTTTTTAATTTTAGATATTTTTCCAGTTTATCTGGATAATTTTGATGCCAATTCTTTTTTTCTAGAGTACTTATTGTCCATACAAGGTTGGTATCTCGAGAAATGCTACTATCCAAATCATGAAAGAAACACTGAATAGAATTATGTCCAGAACAATGCCAATTTACATATTCATGTAAAGAACTAGAATGATTTGTGATATTAGTATAATATAAAATAATAATTTTCTGTATTGGTTTAAAAAATTATTAATTTATAGAATTTCTGTCTTAGCAACTTCCAGTCTGTTAGGTATTAATGTGAAATCTATGCTGTTTGAACATATCAGTATTTTCTATTGTAGAGAAGAGCAGATTTTTATCATGACAGTAATTTTAAGCAAAATATCTAGCAAGTACACAGCAATAGTGAATGGAAAGCATTGCCAAAAAAAGTTGTTCTCTCTGGTACCAAAACACTAAATGAACAACTGTAAACCAAGCATCTGTGAAAACAAAGACTATCTTGTTCAAACCATTATCTAGGAGAACAAGAACAATAGCAAAGAATACCATTTGTTATTTAGTTTTCACCCAGAAATGTATGCTTAATACTGAGCTGTGCTCTGCAGGTAGGTATGTGAAAGGATATTTCTCATGTTGAGTAAGAACAAAGTACAGAACTCCCACTTCATTTTAGACAAGATAAATACCAAGCTTTCTCTTGATAGTAACCATACAGCCCATAACCATACGGTTCCCAAATCTGGAATTCTTGTTCAGCCAAAATGCCACATACCAAGAACTACAAGGTTAAATCTGTTTTTTTCTGCAATGACTGCAAAAAACAAAATTGCAGTTTCACCCGAAGGGGTCTCCTGGCTCATTTAATGTAAATAGAAGAATCATTTATTCCTGGTGGGTGTTGTTGAGCACTAAGGAGTTTAAATATACTGAGCTGAGTACCAGCCTGTGTGGCTGAGCATTCCAGTTCACATATGGCTTCTAGGGATGTCAGATGACATCTTTTGTACCATGGAAGGGACAAATATTATTGTTTCTGTTACAGGTCCTTGGAAAAAAACCCAAACATCAGCATGAGCTTCATTCTTGGCTGACTAAACAGGGAGAAACACACATGAAAGGGCATGTTCTGGTTGATAGCTATGGTGCAGCAAACAGCAGGGGGTATGCAGAGTCCTCAGAAATCTGTCTTGCCACTGTGTGTGCCCCAGGTTCTTTCCATGGTTGCATTCACTCAGATCGACACATTTCAGTCAGGAAATTTAACTCTATTTTGAATCAAAACACTGTGATCAAGTTAAAACCTGGATGTGTATTCTGTCTTTATCTTTAGTAGAATCTTTGACTGAAGTAATGAAATATATTGACCCTGTAGTCCTTGTAATTAATTATATCAAACATCTGTGCCATTATCCCGTAACTTGTGATTGTTTGCTTGGCTGTTTGAGAACATGAATACCTGCAGTATCTCTTCTGACGAGCAGTGTCTCTTCTGACGAGCAGATCTCTTCTGATGAGATCATGCATTTTCATTGGTTGGAAAAGTAGTACTTTAAATTCTGAAAATATTCAGGTGCTGTCTCAGTGAAATTCAGTCCAAATCAGGTATTGTTCCAATCAGGTTTCCCACTTGTTTGGCAGAGATTTGGGTGATGAGTCCTGACTAGTCTCCTAGCAGGGCTACAGGGAGACAACAAGACTCTCTGCAAGTGGGAAAAGGCAGAGCACCTCTTGAGCTCCTTTTCTGTATTGGCAAGTAGTGAAGTAGGAATTCCAGGAGCAAAGCTCATGTGAGAATGGAGTGATCACAGAATCATAGAATCACAGAATCAACTGAGTTGGAAAATACCTCCAAGATTATCAAGTACAACCCTTGATCCAACACCGCTGTGGTTACTAGACCATGGCACTAAGTGCCACACCCAGTCTCATCTTAGAAACCTCCAGGGACAGTGAATCCACCACCTCCCTGGGCAGCCCATTCCAATGTCTGTCTCCCCTGGCAGAGTTTAAGACCATGCTCTCTTGTCCTACTGCTGGTTCCCTGGGAGAAGAGACCGATGCCCACCTGGCTACAACCTCCTTTCAGGTAGTTGTAGAGAGTGATGAGATCTCCCCTGAGCCTCCTCTTCTGCGGGCTAAACAACCCCAGCTCCCTCAGCCTCTCCTCATAGGACTTGTGCTCAAGTCCCTTCACCAACTTCATTGCTCTTCTGGACCTGCTCCAGCACCTCAATATCTTTCCTGAACTGAGGGGCCCAGAACGGGACACAGTACTCCAAGTGTGGCCTCACCAGCGCTGAGTACAGGGGAAGAATCACTTCCCTGGTCCTGTTGGCCACACTGTTCCTGATCCAGGCCAGGATGCCATTGACCTTCTTGGCCACCTGGGCACATTGCTGGCTCCTGTTCAGCTTCCTGTCAATCCAAACTCCCAGATCCCTTTCAGCCACTCTGTCCTCAGCCTGTAGAGCTGCAGGGGTTTGTTGCGGCCAAAGCGCAGGACCCAGCACTTGACCTTGTTGAACCTCATCCCACTAGACTCAGCCCAACTCTCCAGCTTGTCCAGGTCCCTCTGCAGAGCCCTCCTGCCTTCCAGTAGATCAACACTCTCCCCCAGCTTGGGGTCATCACTAAATTTGCTAATGGTACACTCAATCTCCTCATCCAGATCATCAGTAAAGATATTAACCAGAATTGGGCCCAACACTGATCCCTGGGGGGCACCACTAGTGACCGGCCACCAACTGGATGCAGCACCATTCACCACCACTCTCTGGGCTCGGCCCTCCAGCCAGTTCCTGACCCAGCACAGAGTACCCCTGTCCAAGCTGTGGGCTGCCAGCTTTTCCAGGAGTGTGCTGTGGGAGACAGTGTCAAAGGCTTTGCTGAAGTCCAGGTAGACACATCCACAGCCTTCCTCTCATCCGCCAGGCAGGTCAGCTGATCATAAAAGGAGATCAGACTGGTCAGACAGGACCTGCCCCTCCTAAACCTGTGCTGACTAGGTCTGATCCCTTGTCCATCCTGTAGTTGTTGTGTGATTGCACGTAGGATGATCTGCTCCATAACCTTGCCAGGCACTGAGGTCAGGCTGACAGGCCTGTAGTTTCCCGGGTCCTCCTTCCGGCCCTTTCTGTGGATCGGCATGACATTCACCAGCTTCCAATCATCTGGGACCTCCCCAGTGAGCCAGTACTGTTGCTGAATGTGATGATGCTGAGGGAGTTAGAACTGGGAAGTTTGGATGAAACTGACTTCTTTTGGGGCTCAGAAGGGGAAAAGGACATTTTTCTAGTTAGTTGAGTCAGAAAATGAGGGAGGAAGATTTTAACTCTTCTCATCATAATTAATTTCATTTGCAAATACCAGTTAAAGAAGAAATTCTGCATTTGCATGAACTTATTGATCAATGGTTGTGGTTAGATGTACTTTTCTGACAATTATTTTTCTCAATAAACAGCTTCCAGATGACTTGTTTGTATCTGTCATCTTTGGGAGTCATAGAATACCTGTCTACTTTTATTTCACAGAATCACAGAATCAGTTAGGTTAGAAAAGACCTCTGAGATCATCGAGTCCAACCTCTTAGTTTGTTTTTCCATATTTGTTCAAGGTGCCAGCTGGGAAGTGGCTTTTGGCAAGTACAGAAAGTAACACCTACCCTACCATGGAAACAAGTTTAGATTACATGATTCTTACATTTGGAAAATGGGTGAAAGTGGTGTTTTTCACACTATGATGCCATTTTGGAATTTTAATGGTAGTCATGTTTAATGCTTTTTTAGAGGAAATAAGGATTCGCCAGTTCAAATCCAACCAAATAAGCAGAGTTCGGCAAAGATTTCCAAGTCAAAAGGTGAATTGCCTGAAAGTACTACATCTCTCCACTCAGTTAAGAACATGAGTGCTGCAGTACTTAGTGTTTGTGGTGATTCGTCTCTGTCTCTTGCTTTGTGTAGCAACCAGTAGTGCAAAAGATTGGAAGGAGAGCTCTAATCACCCAAAGTGAGGCAACAAGACTGCCTGAAGGTACATCAGCTGTGCAGACCTCTTGCTGGAGGAGGAAAAGGAAACATCTTGGTCTCAAATAAGGTGAAGGGAATACACAAAACTTAGATAAATGTTGTTTTTATATGAAAGCATACAAACGCATTGCATAGAAATGCAATTTTTCAAATGAATGGTGGTATGGAAGTAGGTTTTTCAGAACTTTTAAGGTTTCTGATTTCTCCTGTTGTTTGATTATTGACCCTTAACTAGCTAAAGCAAGGAAGGCAGTGTCCTGAACCAGCTAATATTGGCTTTTTCTGCCAGCTCAGACCCTCTGGCTCCTTTGTGAAATTGTTTCCTGAGACATTTGCTGATCTCATTTAATACTCCTTTTAATAACCAGACTTCCAGAGGTATCTGACCACTGCACTAACTCTGCAGCCAACAAGACAACAGACAGTAACCTTTGCAAAGCTGTTGCCTCTGAAATCATTACTGAATTTTTACAGAGAGTAACTTAGAGGAAATCTTATTGCCAATATTTAATTTTTTTTTTAGTTGTGTAATAATGTAAAACTTAAAAATAAGATAAAAGTATTTATAACTTAGATGAGTCCTTTGGGAAGTCTGAAAAAGTCTCTTTTAAAGGAAAAAAAAATAAAGTAAGTCAAACAAGGATTTGAGGTAAAGGTCAGTTAAACTTTTGAGTTTGGTAGAGTAACTATTAGCCAGGTTAATTTTTTTTTATGTATAAATGGGCATAAATCTACTGACTTTGATTTATAAGCACAGAGCATTAGATTTGCATTCAGCCTACTCTGTAGAGGGTAATGTTCATTATATGAGTGTATAGAAAATTTTTAAACCAGATATAATGCTTTAGGATGGAGAGGAATTCTTTCTTTTTTCCCAAATTCAGCATATGTGAACATCTAGCTATAAAAGATCTGTATTTCTAGTATGTAATGTCCCTAAATGGAGGATCACATTGGTCCCTTAAACGAGGTTTCAGAACAAAGGTTGTGCTACGCTTCAGTCTCACATTTAAGCTCTTAAATTCTTAAGTTAAAGAAGGAATTCTAGCAGAGTATATATTCTTTGCTGCCTATCCGTGAAAATTAAATTTAAGTGAATGAGAATAACATGTGTTATTCATACACCCCTGACAGTCCTCCAGTCTGCTAATACTTTTTGGTACAAATTTTGCCTAAAACCTTGAAAATTTGAATAAATATTAATTTCAATAAATATTTAAATCAAATGTCATAGGAAGCCATTGTTCAGTTGCACCTGATTGGAAAATTCTTGGGTACTGTAAACCAACCCTCTTCTACTTACTTAAACGTAGCTCTCTTGATTTAGTTATGAGTCCAGTCCATGACGTACTGTAAGAGGGGAGCACACAGCCACTGAGCTAACCTTGAAAAGCGACACTAAAATAGGATTCTCTTCCCTGCACTGTGGCAATTCAGATGCATACCTGAACACTAAGACTGAAACCATAAATTACGTCTTCCAAAAGCCTGAGAAAGTTTGGAGCCAGATCACACTCTTTTCTCTTACCTCTGGTCACAAACTGGGCTTTGCGTGTGTCACATTTGTGACAGGCAAGGATCTGTTATAATACATGGCTCAGATCATAGGCCTGGTAAAAATGAAATGTTGGGAATTCAGGGAAGATGGCCCTGGAACAATGGCCTAAGAAAATGAAGGAGTTGGGTGACCCAAGGCCAATCTTGAGAAAGTTGTTGTGAAAGGTGGTGTGAAGTCATGAATATATAAAGAGAAACTGAACAGCTGTCCTCCTTATATATATTTAAATATACATATATCTTGGTCTCAGGCCAAACCTCTGCTCTGATAGGTGTGTAATTAAAGCGTAAAATATTTCTGTCTACTGTAATGGTCTTGCAACCAAAGAACAAAACAACAGACAGCAAAACAGGCTGTGGATGGTACACAAGTAATAGTGTAGAGGAAAAAAACCCAGAAAGTGTGGAAGCAGGATACAGTGCAACATGCACAGAGTGCAACTCTTTGAGTAAATATTAGCAAAGAATTATTACAGATATTTATCCAGTTTCAAGGAAAGTGCACACGTGTGTGAAATCAGCTAATCTGTTCTGCCACTACCCACCTGTTCTCTTGGAGACATGCCTTCAACTGGAAGGCAAGACTGAAATGCCAAAACACCCTGCCACAGCCCATTCTACTGGGCTCACAGCATTGCATAAGACAATCATGAAAAGAGAAATGCATGAAACTGTGTACAAAATGAAAATACTCTGCATGAAAAACGTCTGCCCCTTCTGAACATTTACCTTCAAGATGTCACAGTTAAGGCTGGGACTAGGTCAAGGAGGGAAACAAGCTGCATTTTAAACCTCTTTACCCTCCAGTTATTTGTGTTCAGTCAGTCACCCACAGCTAATGTTTCTCCTTTTTTTATATCTCTGTTATGACAGAATTGAACTACACAAGATGTACCATTTGTAGAAACAGCTCTTCAGGGTATCAGGAAGTCTATGAGGACCTCCATCAAGACATATTCACTGTATCATGGTGATGATGGCAGAGATTCTCAATCACTGCTTACTCCAACAACCACCATATATGGCTACTTCAACAGCCATGTCAACAGAAAGCAATGTTCAGAGAGGAGAATGGTTTTGATAATGACGTTTATTTAATTTCTTTTTTTCAATAATGCTCTTAAAATCAGGTTTGACAGTGCCACACAGATCACCAGTTCCCAACAAGTTTGCTGTACCAATAGGGAAGAGGAGATTTGGAGCAGAGAACAATCACATCATAAACATCATTTATCTTCTCAGTGTAGTCCGGGAGGTTGACCCCATGCTTCCAGTCATTTAGCTGTGAGTTCATGGATGTCAGAGGAATAGGAAGAGTGTTGAGCTGAGGGGAAGACAGCCAGGAGGTGAGAAGGAAAATGTAAGAAGTGACTGGGTTGGAAGGAGTAAGAAGAAAAAGAAGACTATGTCAGCAATGAAAAAGGCTGGAAACTAGCTGCTTTAATATTGGGATGGGAAAGGTAATGTGATATAAAGCAAGATAACAGAGAAGATGCTAGGGGTTTTTTAAGTGCAGTGGGATTGATTCGCTTATATATCTTGAAATATTTTGTTAGGATGTCAGATATAAAATAGGATTCAAAAACTATAATGAAAATGAAATTGCCGACTTTCCACGTTTGAAGAGCTGTGAACATGTGTTTTACTAGTGTGATGCTTTTGATTTGTCACAAGCAGGTGAAAATGTTTTGGAGAAGCTCTGAATAAATTGCTGAAAAACTCTTGGATGTTGCTGGGTGGCAATCTGAAACAGCAACTGAAACAGAACAGAGTTCAGTTCAAGTGACTGAATAATGGTATGTGATTTTTTTGTTATCATTTTGAAAACCTGCAGGTTGAAACCACATAACGCTGAGCACTACACACACGTAAAGTGAAATTTAGTCACTCTCTAGTCAAACCCACACTCTGAATAGGCGTGAACACTGAAAAAGAGTTATCACGTAGCTTGTTCTTTGCCCTCACATAAACCCATGGTGGAATTCAAAAGGGACTACAGATCTCTTAGTGTGGTTGTAGTCACTAGTTTGCATAATTTCCCAAATATCATCTCCTTATTGCTATTCTTCTCCATCTTTTTCATGCTATAAAAGAGGAAAAGTTCTAGTGTAAGGAAGGGTCTATTACAAGTTTCTAAAGATTGGTGGATTGTTGATGTTTAAGCAGGTGTTATTCCAAATTATTCTTGCCTTTTACAACTACACATGCTTAAATATTTCAAAATCACAGATCTTTGTCTAGCAACCCATTACTTTCTTACTGGCTTGAGAATAGCAATTCTGAGCTAGTTGCTCCTAGGTGTAAGCCTTGCAGTTTATGTTTATATGTTCTTTCCTGGAGCCCAGTTACACAGCATATTTTACATTAAAAAAAAATTTAAAAATTGGGTATTTCAGAAGAAAGCACACAGGAAAATATTTAGAGTTCTCAGTATGCAATAACAAGAACATGAACGTGGCAGTGAAGAATTGGCATGTATTTTTCATCCCTTTCCCTGGTTTTTTTCATGGTCCCTAGATCAAATCTCAAGATATCTCCAAACATGACTTCTCATTTTCTCTCATATTTCAGAATTTTTGTGACAGTAACTCCTCACCTTAATGAAGTCTTAGCACAGATAAGTTTGGTTCAGCACCTGCACTCAGGTCTTTCAAATGCCATGTTCACCGGTGATCAGTCAGCTCTAACAATATCTTCTGATGGTAAAGGCTAATTATAAGAATGGGTCATATAGAAATAACTCATCTCCATGCAGAGATACAGACACAGGTCACCAATTAACTGTAAGGGATCCTTGTTTGGCTTGGTGGCTTCCTGAAATAACATTATATCCGTTCTAAGATTAAATAAGGATCCCTCTTCCATGTCAACATGGGTCTTTATTTTGCTATCAGTGCTGTGCATATGTAGATGGGTTGTGGGTCATATGTAGACTTCTGGGAAGAAGCTGAGATCCTGTAGGTGGTTTACCCCTTTGCAATCTTCAGTAATCACCCCTCCTCAAGTACTGCTGCAAGAAACAAAAAGATGCATAGACCTCAAGGGATGTAACGCTCTCCAGTTTAATTTTGTCTGAAGTCCCTAGTTCATAGTTGCATTCCTCAAAATTACATTCCTCTAGACAGCAGCTTCTCCCAAAGTTCAGATCCAAAGCCCAAAGTTATTGGATAAACCAATTTCAGCCTCTCAAGGATGGAGGGCTGTGCTGTATTTCTGTGCTTGCTGTGCAGAGGAGCAGAAGCAACACTTCAGCCTATTACCTGACACAGCATCTGCTGACAGGTTCCTGCTGTTCTGGAGGCTGTGGAGCTTACCCAGCTCTCCATCTGGGCCTCCTACTGTTTGAGGTTTTGTGTGCACCAGTGAGGAAGGATAGCTGCATCGCCGGTAATGGGAAGGGAGAAAGCAGAAAAAAACCTTGAAGCATATAAGCCCTCCACTGAATAATTGGTTTTACTGATGTGCTAAAATATCTCTAAAAAGACAGAGGATTTCCTGCCTACCATCTATGTTTGTTTCACCTGGTTTTTGGGGATAAGTTTGGCCATTTGCATGTTAGAATTGCAGCCAAAACCAGAAGAGATATGAAGCAATAGCGGCACCGACACTTCACAGGTAATTGTAATAGGATACAGTATAGAGGAAAAAACTGTCAACTATTTTTCAGAAACTGGTAACCCATTTTTAACATCTAATAAAACAAAAGCAAACTCTTTTAGTCTTCCCTTTGACACACTAATGTGTCCCAGTAGAGCTCATTTTCTCTATCTAGGCAATAAAAATATTATCAGTGCGTGGAAAAGTACAGTGAGTAATACCTTCCTTTAAAAAGAACACAAAAATGATATAAAGAACGTAGAGTTCACTTATATGAAATCCATAAATGTTATAATAAGGGGCTTGAGATAGATATGCATATATCAGAAGAAATCAAGCAAGAAGCTCTTAAAAAGAAGGAGAGACTTATAAGAAAGAGGGGAAAAACAGTTGGCATTAGCTGAGAAAATATCAAGCAGAAAGTTGCCTGTTTAAAAATAAATTAGAAAGAGAAATTGGTAATTTTCAAAGGTAAAATACAGACAGAAGCAAGAAAAAGGGTAAAAGAATAAGAAATATATTTTAATTTGAAATAAACTCCTTTGGGAACAAAACTAATGGAAACGGCTTGTGAAAGACATTATTTCATTTTAACAGGAAGTAGAAAAATGCTAAAAGCAAATAAACAAAAATAATGTGCAGGAGTAAAGATAATAGTTACAATTATGGTTATTTTTCTTTTATAGGCTTTCAAAATCCCTCATTCCTCCAAACCTTAGACCTAATTGTTTTTGGAGTTGTTTGAGGGTGCTTTTGGTTTTTCTTCTATTCAATGCTATCATAATTTCATACAAGTACATGACAGTACTTCTATTAATGCTCACTGCTGGTAGCTCTAACTGTAGTACTACGTAGCATTAAAAATGGACTTCATCATCCACTTGGAATTTAAGTGTCTCAACCAGCTGTTCATTTCATGTGCCTTGTCATATCAAATTCTTTGGCTTTACTTCTGAGTTAGAGCAGGTGTTGCTCAAGGAAGCAGTTAGGCTGAGAGCATCTCTGGAAGTCCCCTTTATGGGTTCAAAAGAATAAATATTCACAGCCAAGTTCAACTAGATTTTCCCTCCTCATCAGTGGAATATACTATTCCTGCACTAGTTTATGAATGCAAAAACTTTTGAAACGTCACCGTTTTCTGTCTGAGGTGAATGCTGAACCAGGAACTGGAACATCCTGATTTAATGATTCAACACAGTCTTAGCTTCCATGGCAGCTTAATAAGGAAGGTGCTATAGGTTATTTTGCCTAGAAATAGGCAAAATAGACAGAAAATGTATAATCCTTTGTTCACCTCTGTGACACTTTCCCCTTTCTTCCCTTTAAACTTGGAACGACTACTGTAAGAAAATACTACAGTGAGTGGAAAACCACCTTTCCACCAGAAATGTAGTAAAGATACGTAAGGGGTGTCTAATATCTTCAGTATATACTTCTCCCTGACTTTTTAGATGTTTATGAAAATGAGAATGGAAAAAAAAAAGAAGTAATTTCTCTTAAATTTTTTGCTTTTAATTTCCTTTGGAGTTGTGTTTTTTTTAAAGTGCTTTCTCATTTGCTAAAAGAGCCATTTTTATCTTTAAATCTGATTCAGATGAGAAATCTTCTGACTGTATTATTGCATATGAAACCTAGAAAAGTGAGAGAAGTAGAATTTTTACCTGGTCTACAATTATTTTAAGTCTCTTGTCTCTGGCCTGTGATGATATTACTGTAAAGCCTGTGGCAAAATGCCAGGGTGAGAAGGAAGCTTTGAAATTATCGTGGTCAAATTTGTGTTACACCCTCTGTGATCTGATAGCAACAAATTTAACAGGTAAATCATTGCAGAGACATACACATTCAGGTAATCCATTTATTTGCAGACTTAAACAAACATTGACAGAAGCAACATCATACCCGTGGGTAATGACCCACCAGAGTAATGACAGATCATAGACCTAATTGGAGCTTGTGCATGAAAATTCTGGATGTACAGAGCTTGTCTCCATTTCTCCAGCAGTATAATGTTTTTTATTCTTTTTTGTTAAAATTGATCAAGTCAAAGGAGTGACACTGGTCTTCCTGGATCAAGCGTCAGAAGCTGCTTCTGAATGCTGCTTTAGTGGTGTTTGCTACAGAACGATGTAACTTCAGGTGGAGCTATACTACATGTACCAGTCAGATTTTAGGTGGGCTGAATGTTGTCCTGGGGGTGCCTCTCTCCACTGTTAGTAGAGTAGGACCAAGAAACTTAGTACTGGATTTCAGACACCCAGTTAAGTGCATTTCATACTCTGAGTTTTTCACCTCCTCGGATTCTGTTTTGGCTAGGATGCTATGGGCTAAGTGTGAGAGGTTTTGTTAGATCAGTGTAAACCAGAATGCACGTGAAAACCTATCTGTAAACTGCTTTTTGGAGAAAACCCCAACCAGTTTTATAGATGCTAGAGGTTTTGATGTGATGCTTATAGTACAAATATAATATATTTGAATTACTGTTGTTGTATTTATGTTATTTAGTGAAGTTCAAAAATGTATCAGTAATATTTTTGCAATGGCAATGGTCTAAAGATATTTTTATTTATTTTAGACCACTCAATCTGACTTTTCTGGAGCTCCATCCCCAGTAAAGATGTTGAGTCTGAGATGGCAAACATCACTGTAGTTCAACAGCAGAAAAAAAAAGGGAAACTCTTCTGTTATTTTTAGAAGAAAAACCACCCTCCTACATGTTCGCTGAGTACTCCTTCCTCAGTACATCTTGTATACCTGCTTGATGAGGAACCACAGGCTTTGGTGTATCTGCCTCTTCAAGGAGTATATTTTGTAGGCGTGATGCCAACATGCAGCTATGCAGTCAGTACCCCATACCTCATAGCATGGGCCCTGTAGATTCCTATCAATACAGGGGTTCTACTAGAAGAACTGGTCAGGAACATTATGCCAGGATAATTATGCTGAAAAGGTCTTTCTAGCAACCAGTCAGCTCCAAAAAAGAAATATCTCTCCGCTTCTATCCCTTCCTCCCAGCCAACAGGTAAAGCTCTCCATCTGCTTGCTTGGAAGGCTCACTTTTGGCCTGAAGAGGACCCTAATGTCAAAACCAGCAAGCAAAGACATTGCAAGTTGATTTCCTCCCCATTTTCCTTCCCTTTTCATCCAGATTTTGGGTGAACATTTCCTTCAACCACATTATAGCTTTTTCTTTTCCTTTTTAAAATGGGGAAGGTATGTGTGATTTTAATATAACTCTGATTGTATTCCATAGCTTGGTGAAGCAAAGCTAAAATTATAACTTTCATGATGACAGTGAATCAACTTTTCTGCCTGTTTGTGTGGACATGAAGGCTAGTGTCCTGCTGGTGCCATTGACTCAAGACTCCTAAAGGAAGTCTTGTGAAGGAAAGTCTTCTCTTATCACTTGGCATTTCTGACTTTCTAATCTGATTTCAAAGGAAAATTGTTTATAGGAGTTCCTGGTTCAGATCCTCCTCCTTGCTAAAGTTGATGTCAAAGCATGTGCAACGGTAACTGGATGAGCAAGTCAGGCTTGTTGAGTTCAGATCCAGATATGCTAACAATTTACTGATCTTGCAGCTCTCAGTTAATAACCAGAGAAATAGGAACCCATTCAAAGTTACTGGGTCAGACAATCTGACTTCTTCCTGCGCTGGTGCCAAAACCCAAGTCTAGGTGATGTCCCAACTCAAAAAAACCTCTGAGTCAATTATTATATCTATTGATGTTCCTGGCTACATGAGCTGATTAAAAAAAACCAGCCTGTGTTTTCTCCCCATTCAAACCCTCTCTTTACTAACCATTGCTATTTACATGATTTCATTACCCACGCTATATGTCTCTTGTAGCATAGTCTGACCAAGCAAGTCATATGGTGAATGAAGAATGCAACTGAGACTACTTTTTATGTGCCCATTCAGCCTCTTCCTGATAGGTTGTAGGGGAATATCAGCAGTAACAGTCTATACTTGCTGGGGAAATCATGGGAGTGGGAACAAGTTACATGGTACCCTTCACAGGATCAAATGATAGAGTAGGAATTGAACCCACCAGATGCTGAACAGGATTGTTAGCGTTTTCCAGATGTTTTCCTTATGCCCTAAATCAAGTTTCCAGTTCAAGTTTTGAAAGTCTGTATTCCTGACAACATAAAAAATGTATTACAGGAACCAGACATCTGTGGTCACAAAAAGAAGACAAAAGTTTTCATGAGTTTTCTTTTTCGTATATATTTTTTTGACCATAAAATCATCTCTCTAAAGTATTGACTCAACTTGTTCAAGTGTTGACTTCGTAAAATCAATAATAAGGTTCTTACTTATTCTTATTTAGTCTTAATTTGCAAAGGCTTCACCTTCATGATGCCTTTAGGGACTCTATCCAAGCAGTCAGTAAGAATCCTAATGGTGATAGACTCGGTCATGCCCACCAACAGAAAGCCCCCATCACTCAGGGTTAACAGGGATGCGGAAACCTTTTGAGAGACCACAAGATTCAACTCTGCATGGCTGCTGTCATCACTCAGAGCCCATGGAGTTATTTGGTCAGCTTGTCTGCTATCGTGGCCAGTGACAAACCAATATTTCTCTATGGTAACACTGACTATACATCAGTTCTCTGCAGAAAAAAAAATAAAATAGTGTCCACAAAGGTGGGCCACTTGCATCCTGTTGGCACAGTCCACATTGATGGTTGTTCCTATTTGGCTCCATTCCCTTGAAGAGACGAGGAGCAGCTGTGCAGGAAATAAGCAATAGCCACACCACCCAATGCTAAATGTACATGAGCTACGCAGCCTCGATAAAGGCATGCATGGTAGTGCCAGAGTCAATTCACCACACAACCCAAAAGAGGACTGCCACAACTGGTGGGCAGACCAGAGATGCCCCATAGCTGGGATCTGACCTCCACAGCTGCCAATATTGCAGAGACTTGTGAATGATGACTCAAAACATTCATCTCTTAGGCAGCAGCCCTATAGATTAAAAAATA
Organism: Corapipo altera; assembly: GCF_003945725.1. Taxonomy (NCBI): domain Eukaryota; kingdom Metazoa; phylum Chordata; class Aves; order Passeriformes; family Pipridae; genus Corapipo; species Corapipo altera. The sequence continues at coordinate 9,235,755 of NW_020884904.1, forward strand.
AAAGAGGGCTGTTCTTGTCTGAAAAGGTATTCCAGTTTTCTACTAAAATATTAAAATATTTGTTACCTTAATTCCATTATAAAAACTTTTTAATCCCTTTTCCACTGATTATTTTAAGACAAATTGTATGTGGAGCTGTTTCTTTATTGCTTTTTCCATTTGCCACTTATCAAAGAATGGAACACTGACTTTTATTAATTTATTGGTATAAGACAAGTCAAAAAGTAATGCTTGTCATCTTTCTTTTCATGAATGATTGATTATTATTTCATTTTGCAAGCTCTGTTGATGTAAATACAATTTATTTATATTTTCATGGGATAATTATAGTAGACCATAGATACTACTGCAGTTCTATCAGAGGATACAGAAGGAGTTTCCCAGACTGTACAAGGAGTGGGCTTGTACTTGTGTTGAGAATTAGAGTTCAGCAAGTGAGCCATTGGCATACCTGCCCAACTCAAAGGGGATTTCAAAGCCTGTGGAAACTCATTGTTTCATGAACAGATGTCTCACTCATGAGACCTGAGTGACTCTCATCTCAGACTCACTATCATGAACTCACTTATGAGCAGATGTTTCTCAGCACTTCGTTATCTTCTTGCATCTGAGAGCACTGAGGACTCCCAGGTACAGCCTGATTTTGGACATTTTTCTTTAGGAAAGGATCCAGAAGTAGGATTGAGTTGCCCAAACAGAGCCAGTGAAAAAGCCTTATGCCCCTTTAAGTGCCCCAAGCTACCTGAGAGTCATGAACAGAGAATTTGTGCCCTTCTACCTCTGCAACCAGAGACAATGCCAGATACCTGTGAAGAACATGGCTTGCCTATGTTCCTGTAGCTGTATCCCACCTCTTCCACTGCTAGGGGAGAATAGCAGGATGCCAGATTTGATGCTGTAAATATTCCCCAGGAAGAACTCGATTCCCTCCATTGACTTCAAAGGGAATATGGTCTTCCACCTCAGGTGTCTGTGTGCAACCTTGAAGTTGAGTTTGGTGAATACTCACTGCTCCTGCAAAGTGGACCAGTTGGGAGAAGGTAGTAAACCTAAAACCTGGTGATGGCTACAGCTATGCCACCGAGCCAGCCACATCACTGCTGAGGCCTTCAGCAATGGCTCCCTTTGTCCCATTGATGGTGGGAGAAGGATTCAACCCTGTGGAATAAGGAGGTGAAAGAGAGATTGAATGGGTTGTTTGCTCCTGTCTTACCTTGCTATAACCTGTATTATTTGCAACTGCAAGGGTTATTAACACAGACTTCCAGTCAGCTCAAAATCTGCCTGAAATTCTCCATAAACAGACCCAGTGCTTTCCCCCTGGCATAATGGTGCTGGTACAAAAATCTGTAGGTTGAGTACCTCTCACAGTGTAATCTTCTGCATAGAGCTTGAGCAATTTACCTAAAAAGCCTAGCTGCATTTACCTCCTTGGAAACTTAGCAATTAGGCAATTCTACATGACTCTATAAAGAACTGCCTTTTTGGAAAGCTATTAGCAATGTTGCCATTTGATGGCAGCTGTCCTGACAAGAACCCGTTGAACTACAGAACAGTACTACATAGAAGTTAGGAGATGATGAATTGCAGTCAATGGAACTAAGGTTCAGAATTGCCTTGGTGTTGGTGGAAATAAGACTTTACATTTCAGTATTAATTTTTTAAGCTATTCAGTATCTGCCCTTCATTACCAGGATAAACCAGTGTAACCAGAGATTATCCAAGTCTCATCTGGAAAACATACTCTGTATTTTTTATCTCATATACCCCAACTGAGTAAACTAATCTTCTTTAAAATTTATTACTGCACTAGTCTTTAGTGTAAAGTACTTACTCTGATACAAAGAACTCCTGTGCATATGCATACATCAGGAAACACAGAACTGATTTCCAGCTTTGCTGAAGTGCCTTTGTAAGGAAAGTGGAGCTTTCAAATCTAGGAAGCAACATTCAAATTAAACTTTCAGCTTCTTAGCTGAATGATCCCCCTTTCTGATTGCACACAATCTTTTCAATCAATAATGCCAATGCTCATTTAAGCAGTGCTCTACCACCTGATCTCTTAAGGACACCATGGGCGGGATAGGTCTAACAACAGTAAGGTGATAGTTAGGATTTTTTTTCTGTCTAGGAGGGTAGAAATTTGTTCAGCATTACTTTAAGCTGTTCAAAGTCAGTGTCAGGAAGGTCTTTGCTTAGGGTTTCTTATTCCCCTAAGATGATTCAGATTCTCTGATAATACAATTATAGATCTGAGGCATCTATGTTAACTGTGAATGCTTCCTTTGAAGCACGTTGGTTTTAGCAGAGTGTGGGATGGTCCTTTGCATTTTTTTACCCTATTTGAAGCTAAAGCTTCACATAATTTTGTAGGGTACACTGGAAGGAATTTTTTTCTTGCAAAGTTATAATGGATGTAATTTGTTTGATCCTTAAGCCTTATTAATTTCCCATGTCAGCTGATACCTTCAGCAGTCTTATTGCAATACTGCTCAGAAGCACTTCCCTGCTACTTTGTTGATCCTAACAGAATAAAGTTATTTATCCATTGGACATGTTTAACGCCGTTTCTGACATGAGACTAAACATTGCACTTGATGAGGCCTACCAGACTATTGTGCTAAGTAACTAAATGGGAAGAAAGGTGGAAGGAGTCATAGTCTCAGTGTGCCTGGTAAACCAACTGCTGATGGTGTTTGTAACAGGACTGTGAAGCTGAGTCACTGTGCGCTCTATGTGCTAGGGATGCTGTGCAATGAAACCCAGCACACCACCACAAGTTGGGCACTTCTGCCCTGCAGGTTGAAATTCATTCCTGAAAGATGAGCATGTAACTACCACTGCCACCAATGCATTAGATACCAGTAAGCTGGATTTGATGATCCCTATGGGCCCCTTCCAAGTTCAGATATTCTTTCTATAAGAAAAATACCCTTTCTGACTTCTATGTTTGAGTAATTCTATGTTTAAAAGCATTATTAGGGACTTGAAAATGAAACAAAATATCTCTAATACATGCACGAGATGCTTTAAACAACTTTAAAATTTTTGTTTTGGTTTAAAAAATAATTTCAGAAAGAAAATTATTTCCATGCTGATCTTACGACTGGCTCTTTTGACAGAGTGCATTGCTTTCTCTGACATAAAGCATTAGCAACAAGATGATGGCACTAGTATGGAAGTATTTTTTATGAATGAACTTCTAAGAGTTCACTGAATGCCTTGGTTTTGTTTATGGACTCATTTTCTCTTAATTTATAGGAAAAGAAAAAAAAAAGGAAGTTAAGAAGGCACTGTTTCTCATGCAGGAGTACAACATTAAGGTATCTAAGTGTGGAAGAAAATCAAAGCCAAAGGCTTACCAAAAGTCATACAAGCACTCAGGAATGAGATGTGGAGTCATCACAGAGATCTGCGAGATAAGAAATACGGTTCTGACTGGCAGTAATTCTTAAGGTAAAATTTTAGTAAAACTGCAAAATACTTAATTCAAAATGTTCATTTTTCTTTACTTGGTATGAGTCTGTTGCCAGTTTAACCACAAAAGCTCAGTGTTCAGAAAATGCATTTCGCTTAGCTAAATCAAAATCTCAGCTATGTGGCAATTGAAAATGAGAAATTAGGCCCTGGGTTCACAATGTCACACAGCATTGCCAAGGCAACAATATCACATCATGATAAGCAGAATCATGCTGAGCAGTAGACATAGCTTAAAATGAGGTTAAAACAGCTTTTTCTGAAGGTTGAAGAGCCACAACACTCACCAGTTACCTTTAAGTAAACAGCACCTACAGTACCTGTAATATCTTTAGCCTCTATAATGCACAGCATCACCTTTGTGCTAGATATCCTATTGACTCTGTGTGACTCATATATTATGACCTCACCAATGAGATAACACCCTCATTCGATAAAAGACTATATCAATTAAGAAAAGCCCCGATAACCTGCTGCCTGATAACCTGATTAACAGCTGAGTACTCAGGGTGGTGTTGTGAGACCTTTCATTTCTAATCAAGTCTGCCTTCTTGTTGAGCAGCTTTATGGAATTCTCCAGCCTTTGGCAAACTTGTGTATGATAGTTATTGCACCTAAAGATAAATTACCCTTTATTTGTTCAATTTGCTGCAAAGTGGGGCCCGTCTGCTTGTAGGGATCCATTCTCTAAAGACTTGGTATAAGAAGGGTCATTTTCCATATGAGTGTCCTTGGGGCTTTTGTATTTTGCCATTTTTAGAAGTCAAAAAATGAAAAGGAAAAAAAATCAATTTAGAAATTTCAGTTGAAGATCAGAGATGTGCATGCCAGTTTGTAAATTCTCTGACCAGAAACATCAGTGATTTATATCAAATTTGAGAAAAATCCCCAAATCCAGAACTGGAGGCAAGGTTTCCTTGTCTGTATAGTCCAGTAACTGTAGATCATACAATACATTCGATATTACCACAATGTGCCCAAGCCCTTCCCTCTGTGAAACTGTTGTCACACATCACTATCACAAGGTAATGGAATATTTGATATAGACTGTGACACATACTATTAGGGCTTATGTTCCCTTTTCCAAGGGTGGAAACACCTATGGGAAAATGCCATATAGTTTACTTCATAGTTTAGTTCTCCTTTTACTGCTCCCTTTTGGATTCTAATCTGTTACTAACATGGCTGTTAACAAAGTGCCTGTGTAGGAAGGAGATGTGTCCCTTTTTTCTGTTTCAGTTTAAACAAGAAAAACTTCTGATAGCACTGATGTAAACAGAGTGAGGTTTTGCTACTTGGTAACCGGCAATGTTTTCTGGTGGCAGTAGAAGCTCCAGGCGGTGCTGGAAGCCATTGGTGGAGCACCAGGGCTCAGGATAAGCCTTCCTCCACCCTGTCTAACATGCTGGCAAACCAGAAAGCACTGGGCTACTCTTTTTCATTTCTTTGTTTTGGTGGATTTTTTTTTTGAAGATTCAAGTCCATCAGTTTAAAAACCTGTTACTCAGCTGCCTTTTGCCGCTAGTATGACCACAGTTTTACTTCGTGAGCTGAGATCCTGTATAGAGAGTATTTTCTCTGATAGCAACCTTTCACAACTACTTCAGAAGCTAGGTGATTCATCCCCTTTACTCTGCCCTTGTGAGACCCTACCTGGAGTGCTCTGTCCAGGTCGGGGTTCCTCAGCACAAGAAAGACATGGACCTGTTGGAACGAGTCCAGAGTGTAATCGTTAAGTTGATCAGAGGGCTGGGGCACCTCTCCCATGCAGACAGGTTGAGAGAGATGGGGCTGTCAGCCTGGAGAAGAGAAGGCTTTGGGGAGACCTTAGGTCAGCCTTCTAGTACCTAAAGGGGGCTTACAACAAAGCTGGAGAGGAACATTTTATACAAGCAGATATTGACAGGACAAGGAGTAGTGGTTTTAAATGAAAAGAAGGCAGGTTTAGATTATATGTTAGGAAGAAAATTCTTTATTCAGGGAGTGGTGAGGCACTGGAACAGGCTGCCCAGGGAAGCTGTGGATGTCTTGGAAGTGTTCAAGGCCAGGTTAGACAGGACCCTGAGCAATCTGATCTAGTGAGTGGCATCCCTACCCATGGCTGGGAGTTGGAACTACATGATCTTTGGGGTCCCTTCCAATCCAAACCATTTTATGATTCTGTGATATATTATTCTTCTGGGATATCTCAGCCATGCCTTACAATCAGCAGTTTAGAAACTTTCTGGAACATGAAAAACAGCAAGAAAATAAATCATCAGATATTTATACACAAAACTATCCATAAGACCTAGGGCACAAATACCATAATGATGTGCCCTGCCCAGGATTGTACCAGGATGCAACGACATATGGCAAGGGGACAATCTCATGAAGTTAGGACCAGGCACCCTTGAGATTATACTAATCATATCACATTATACCATATTATATCTTATAGATACATGTAATTATGTACACATATATGTACAAGCAAAGGCATGGAGAAATGTCCTGGCAAATCTATAAAGAGGAAGACTTCTCCAGTTAGCATGCTCACACTGGTAAATTTATAGTCTGGTAGCGGTGGGAAATCCTTCAGGTATATCACAAGCCTGCATGAATCACAAACTGCTTAATAGTGCATTGAAAAGCAGTCATTAGCCATGACTGGTAGAAGATGCACTAGCTGATTTATCCTGGGCAAAATGTCCAGAGGGGGTGGTAGCACTAAGTTAGATGAGACATCCATGGCATACCTTTCACTTGTTATCAGCTGTGGGTGATAAACTGACCCCAGAGACATTCCAGTGTGAACTGAACTAGAATTATTTCAGACATAAAGACTTCCTATTTGCAGGAAGTAAATTTCAGGGAAGAGTCACCCTAGGAACTTGTTAGCAAGCAATGAGGGTCAGTGTATATTTATAGTGAAAGCACCAAATGGAAATCATAGAGATCAGAGACTATTTTATTGGCTCTGGAATTAAGCAGTAAGGAAATGCTAATTAAAACTAGAGGGCTGGAGTCCAGAAGTTGTGGAGATCACTACAAATTTATACACACTCCATTCTTATCCTGCAGTTTTGTTTTTCCTACAAATGCTTTCACTTTTTTTTTTTTTGCTCCCTCTGAAGTAATATGCCAGCTATGCAAATGTTTGACCCTGTGAACATTCAAAAATTGATTGTGTTTTCTGGCCTTGCTGAATACAAGCCAACCCATGTCTGCAGAAAGTGTTTTCCAGAAGTAGTAGTGAGTACACACAGACATGTGCTCTGTACTAAGGGCACTTACCAAAGCCTTGTGAATGTGTCCAGGAAAGAAATACTCCTGGTCAGTCAAATCACTAAAACCTTTACCACTAGGAGTTAGTAGAAAAGATCCCTCCTTTAAATAATTACTTTTTATTTATGCAATATGTGTTACACAATAATAATATGTTCCCTAGTGTAAACATCTATCTGTTCCCCAGAACATTTTCTGGATCTTTGACCAACTTCAATCAAATTTGGCAGATGGCTGGATGTCTCAAGTTTATGTAAGTTTCTGCAAAGCTAGAGAAATTAGTTACCCAGGTAAAAGAAAGAAACTCTGCTAAAGACTTTCCATTTCAGGAAAAGCTTCAATCTTAATTAGTGTAATTCACCTAAAGTTTCGATGGACCAAGAAGAGAGAACCCTCTAGGAAATGAGATTTTAGTAGGTTCAATACTTGTGAAACTACAGTTCAAGAGATTTTTTTGCCCTGGAGCTGAATAAATCCATTTTATGGTCATTCCTCATAGTACATTACTCATCTGAGAAGGATGAATGACTCCCCTTTTAGCTGTAAAAATAGATGGTTTTTTTTTTGAAAATCATAGACTTTTTCAGGTTGGAAAAAACCTCTAACATCAGCAAGTCCAACTCTCAGCCCAGCAGCACCACCATGTTCACCAGTAAACCATGTCCCCACGTGCCATATCCAAAAGTTTTTTGAACACTCCCAGAGTTGGTGACTCTACCACTTCCCTGGGCAGCCTGTTCCTATGCTTGACAACCCTTGCCATGAAGAAACTTTTCCTAATGTCTAATCTAATCATCCCCTGGCACAACCTGAGGCCATTTCCTCTCCTCCTTTTATGTAATCATGTACTTTCCAATCAGCGTGAGTCACAAAAGCATTTTCAGCTCTACTGCCCTTTCTTCCCCATTCTTTGTTACTTGTGAGCCTGAGAGCATCCTGGTTGTCTGAACTGGCTCTTTTGCTCTGTTTTGCCGTCTGTGCACACCAGGATAATGCTTTTGTTTGTCTGACTTTGAGAGCTTCTTATTTCAGGTCTTTGTTCCTGGCACTGTCATTGAACTGCTATTCTTCTTTGCAAATTCAGTCTGAACTTCAAATTTTTCTCCTGTTTTCAAACTGTTGTTAATTGTTAAATCTTAATTTCAAATTTTTTTCTTTAGTATTCAGTAAGTTCTTCTGCAGTTTTCTCTTTGGGTCATAAGGTTATTTTGAGAATTACAAAACCTGAGGAACAAAAAATAAAGCAATACCATTTCAGAGCCAGCTTCCTCCACCTGTATCTATGAACAGGACCATAACACACACAGTGCATCCGAACTTGCCACTATCAGATATAAGCCTGCTTCCTCATTGTCTTGCTTTCCACTGTCATTCATCTATTGTAGCTATGGAGAGAAATACTACTGAAATCTCTTTATTTTTTCTGGACAGTCTTACCATTGCATTTCCCCAGTGGGGTCACTTTCTTTTGTTTCTATTTAATTTTCGTTATGCATCTTATTTGGGAAACAGTTCAGACCCAAATACAATCAAATTCAGAGTGACTCTTGACATCTGAATAAAGGCATCTCCCATGCCCCTTCTCAGCCTTTTTGTTTCTTAAGCCATGTGTTGAAGGGTGCATTTCTCAGAAATACCATAGAAGATTCTCTTCATAGCAAATAAGCAATCATTTGCTCAAAATCACAAGGTTAGGCTTCGAAGGGATGTACTGAGGGACAAAATCCAGTACATTACCTTGAGGATGAAAACTGTAGTAAGAAAAATAACGATGGACCTAATTCAGGCATGAGGATGCTCCCTCAGACCTGTCTTTGGGAGAGAATGAGAACTACTTCCTCTTACAGATGTGTATTGAGACAGAGAACTCTCAGCAGCTGCTCTTCTACACAAGATAAGTGCATCGCAAATCTGGTCCAAAGTCTCTTTTTATGGACTTGGCACCTTTGCACATAAGCTTGATCTTTATATAGTCAAGTTTTGATTCTTGTGGTAGAGGGGCAATTGTGGGAACAGCATAAAGGTACTTGCAGACACTGCCAATCTCCCAGGCAGCTTTTCCCAGGTAAATCCATGACATTCATCCAAACATAAACCTGCACAACTCAGTGCTGTACACAAAGGTTCTTCAGCAGCCTCTTTTTGTCTCCCTGCAGACTGGGGTCTCCCTTCTTTGCTGGAGTTGGCCACAGCCATATTCCAGACAGTATTTTGTCTTCGTCACATGCTCAAAGCCCAATCCCATACGTGATCTCCTGTCAGTCTTTAGCCTTGTACAAGAAACAGCCTCCTTTAACATGTTGCTACCTGAAAGTTAAGTCATATTGACCAGCATTTTCAGGAAACAGGAACTGCTCTGTCTTCCCCATTGTGTACAGGAAATTACATTACTCTTTGTCTGGAACTTAGGCTTGAATGCCTGTAGGCAAAGAGGATCTATTTCCTCAGTCAAATTCTTGATGGAGAGTGGGTAGGATGCAAGCATTTCTGTCCACATATCAGGTGGAAAAGGCAGCAAACATACACACCTTTTCAAACGCGCCTATAGTTCCTGGATAAATTGGGAAAGCAGACTGGGGAATTTTAGCTCTTCCTGCGACAATATTTTTATTTGTGCTGTTCCTGGTATGACACCTACATTTTCCACTTTACTCTCCTCTCTTTAATCCACAAGCAAAGGTGAAAGAAAATCTGTTCATGAATGATTTATCAAAGTGCTATGTGAGGGTCAGTCCTTCTGGTGCATTTATCAAGCAATGTGACATGTTGTATTACACCACATGAGTTATTGGCCTTTGTCATGCTCCTGGGGGTGGTAGGGAGGGGTGTTGAGTTGTGCTACCAGCAGTGTAAATTTTACTGTACAGTGTGTGTGACATGGGGATTCAGAGTTTCTTCCTGGTTCTGCAAAGTTATGCATCTGTGAGGGGCACCTCACTACGTTCTTCAGCAGCCAAGAAGGAAACCTCTAGTTGTATTGCATTCACAACAAAAAGGGAAAATACAATGCAGAAAATAATACAATTGACTTGTTTTCATTTACTTTGAGGACTATTTTAACACTATAGCTTCAACATGGGTGATATTCAGCTCTATCTCCTTCAGTTCTCAGTGTCCAGTAAACTTACTAGCGTTTCAGGAGATATTTCCAGATCTGGTGTCCTGATTTTCTTTTAAAAGCAGAGCTCCCTTTTCATTAAAGCCGTAGTGGAGTATATGGTCTGACAGGCTGCAGCATTAGGAGGTGGGAAAGGGCAAATGGGGAACGAACAAGGGTTGTTGCTCTTCCTGACTTAGGAGAATACAGGCAAGGAGCAAAGCGTGTTGGGGACCAGATAACTGAGGACAAATGGGAAAAATTCAGAGGCATTTTAAAAAATTAAGAAAGCTGTTTCAAAACTGATTTGAATAGGAAGAAGAGACTAAAACCTGTACTAAATGGATTGTGTATTTCCCTTCCCAGAGCAACTTCAAAATTCTGAAGTTTACAGGTTCAAAGAATGAGTCACAGGTCTCTCTATACACTTGACTTATTAAAATCAATCATGTTTCTTTCCATTTTCCCTACTTTGGATTTTTTATAAGCTATGGCCTTCGTGAGGAAGGTTTTTTTCCAAAAACAGGAATGAGAAAGGTAATTGAAAGACTTAATCTGGTTTTCCAAAAAAAGACCTTCTGCCTATCAAAAATTAGGCAAGCTAATGGTGAAAAGAGTTTTACTTTGATATGAAATAACATCTTTCTGTTTCTGGTAGGAGGGAGGTGACTAATGTTATTTTTCTTCTTAGTGTAGTGAAGCTCAAGAGAGTATTTGCCTTACTCACTTATACATACCTGATGCCTCCCTGTTTCTATATTGCGTATAACTGTGACTCACTTATTCAATAATAATAACCTTATTTGTATTATTCCTCTCAACCTTTTATTTATCTGAAAATTCAGCTAAGTGGGCAACTCATGCAAGTTACTAAGCAGAAAATGAAGATTGCAAAAATTACATGACAGAAGCAAACACAAAACCCAAAGATATATTAAACAGGGGTTAATCTCCAGCATGCCTACATGGATGGAATGCAACAACCTTTATCCAGTTATCCTCTGACTTTTTTTTTTTTTCCACAATGAAATAAGGTTATTTGGTACATAGGAATCCCTGAGGTTCTTCCTGGCTTACACGGCCTCCCTGCCTCATTTCTGTCTAGAAGGAAAATGGAAATGGGCATGCCTTGAAGGAGGCACCTGAACAGGATGTATCTGCAATTCTCAGCAACCCCTGCTCCTTCATTTTCACTAGACCAACCTTGATACTGAGCTAATGGAGGATATGGCCTATTAGCTCTCTAACTTTCAATGTTTCATGGAGATGTGCTCCATGTCAAAGTTTAACTCCCCACTTAGAGGTTTTCCAGGGTTTGCTGATGATGGGGAAACTATGCAACAGAAAAGTACAACTTCTTTCCTGGTTGTAATTTTTGCATTTGCGTGACTGTTAAGTTGTAACCATGGCTGTAGGAGGAAGATATGTACAGTGTCTAGTAAATATTATATGTGTCTTAGAAATTGTATTGAATAAAGAGGAAGTCTGTAACACTGAGACAAATAGGGGACTAGCTCTGCCATCTACCTCTGTGGTCAAATTTCAGTGCTGATAAACTGAAAAGCATGTTAAAATACTACTACACTATGTCTAGATGGGCAGAAAAAGATCAATTATTTATATTTGAACTTGGGAATGTAAACATCCTTGAAAAATCATTAGAGAGGTGGAGTTTAAGGTAAATATAGGGGAAATCAGAGAAATCTAAACAAGCTTTTCTAACAAAATTTTAAAAAATGTGAAAATTTCAATAGATTGCAATTTGTTAGTTAGATTAATTTTTCAGGCTGGATTTTCGTTTTTTTCATTTTTTATTTTTTTTTAATTTCAGTGTCTTGATAGACTTGGATCTGTGTAAGGTATGCACAGTAAAAGCTTCTACGTGTCAGTTTGCATATTACATTAATTTCAGTCTATATGCCTTTTATCTGCGTATTTTTAAGCCAATAGCTTATGAAAGGGAATATTTTTTATCCTTTAGCTCTCTAAATTAGACATTGTTCAGATTTAAAGAAAACTGTAAGTGTCTCAAGGAGAAAGGAACCCTAATCTGAATCCAAAGTCAACTTCAGAGTTCAAAGAGCAAGATGTTCCTCTTCAAAGGGACTCAGTCTTTCACAGACTGGAAGTGTCTGTCTCTCCTACCAACACTCTCACCTCCCAGGACCTTCTGCCCTCTCAACACAGTTTGTGTCTCTTGCCTTTCTTTCTTGGAATGAGAGGAATTGGTGCTGGCAGACTCCACGTATAGTTTTCTCAAGTGCTGGCAATCCAGGGAGCCCTTCTGTGATTTTTGGAAATCACTGTGAAGCAGTTATGGTAGGAAAACACTAAGAACATATTTACAAAAGGGTGCATCAATTCTGGCAGCCAAGCCTTTGGCAACAACTGGCCAAGTAGTGCTTTCCAAGGAAAATGCAAGAAACTTCACAACAAACAGCAAAAGGAATATCTCACCATAATGTAGATGTAACTTGCACATAGCTGACCTATGTAAAGGAGACTCAGTGATTTTCCAAAGAGAGGAAAATCCAAACGAGCAGTAGAGACACAGGGGTGACAAGCTTGCAGCAGGGGTTGGTAATTCTGGTGAAAGTCAGGATGATGAGTAAGGAAGAATGAAGTTGCCGCATTCTCTGTGTAAACCTCTGTACCTCAGATGAACCAAGGGGATCCCTGATATTTTACTCTGGGACTAGAATGAGCTAGCTTTGTCAATCTCAGAAATAATTCTGTACTATAGTGAACAAAACCTCTAGACTGAAACTAATACTCCAACTGTGAGTGAACATGTTGGGTCAAAAGTATAGATGTGCTACTGTTCACGTAAATGATGTTTATCAGTTTGCTTAAGTGCTGACTCTTAGCTTATAAAACACTTGAATTTACTGTATAATATGGTCAACTTCGAGAAACAGCTTGTAAATAAATGTTTCTGATGAAGACTGATAAGTCACAGAACCACAAAACCATTTTTGTTTGCCAATTAAGGTTCAGTGGTCTGAAGAAAAAGTAGATAAGGAAAGATATTTGTTCTCTACAAATAGCTTCTTTTTACTTTTGGTAGTTCACACATGTTTGAGATAAATGCCAGATAAACAGGAATAGCTTCTATTTCTCTCTACATAGTGCCCATGGAAGGGAAACAATGCCTTCAAGATATCGTGCTGCCTTTTGAACTATATTACTTATTTAAGAGAATATTAGTGATGTGCAAAAACCAGATTTTTTTTTAATGCAAGATCAAGAATTTCAGACAGAACCTTGACCATGATGATTTTCACTATGTGTTGTCTGATTTGTTCATGGCTTTATTTTCAGTTGCTCTTATTACTCTGAAAGAACATTATAAATGAGAAAACAAGTAGTACACTGAAGTAGTACCGAACAGTGTACACCCAGCAGCACCCAGCCTACAATCAGCACATTCATTGTCAAGGCTTCAGGGCTCTAAATGCCTCGCATGAATCACCGGATAAACTGGCATCCGGTTTCCTAAAGGCATGTCTACCCTGCCGCCACTCCAGCAGCAGCAAAGTGCAGACATACCACAAAACCTACGTAAAATGAATCTAAAACAGCCCGTGATGCTGTGGCTGATTTATAAAAGTATCTGTATTATTTTTTACATAAGCTAAAATCTCTAAGGATACATGCTGTTGTGTTTAGGAAGACTCCTTTCACTTAAACTGAGCCTCTGAAGACAGCTCTCTGGTCTTATGGGTTCATACGATCTTCACGAGAGAAGAGAGAGAGATGGCCACTTCTCGAAAATGATTCCTCTCTCTTGGGGTGAGTAAGACAGGAAAAGTGAGGTATTTATGTAATCTTATGTGTCCGAACTTCAGATCCCCAAAGTTAGGTGAAAAGAGCCTTCTGCAGTGTGGTTGCTCTGTGTTTCTATCCAGTTACTGTGGACTCACATATCCCTCCAAACCAGGACTCAGTCAGTTTTCCATGTGACATGACCCCCCCAGTAAGGTCCCCTTTGGTGTCCCCACAGAAGGTGCTAACACAGTTCCAGGAACAACAAATTCTGATGCAATGTTGAAGACATGCACATACAAAATGAGAGCTGTGTCAGGCTCTAATACATAAGTACATGAATGTAGAAGGCAGTCAGCTAGTCATGGAGAGGTATTTATTCACTATATTAAACTTCTATCTCTAATGACCATAGAGTTGTGCAAACAGAAACCACTAAGTGTTTGAGAGGCCTTGCTAAAAGCAGCACAATTTCTCTAACAGACAAAAGAAGGTGCGAGCATTGAACGTGAGAATAAAAGAAGTATATTGTGGTTTACCTTAATATCAGAACAGTCACATGGCTGCCTTTCATGGAATAATACAAGAAATTAATCTTGCGGTACATTCATGTTGTAAGATTGAAATCTTTATAAATTGCACAGGAAAGACATTTTAGGGTCAAATATCCTTTTAAGTCCAGCAGTATTTTTCAATATATTCACCAAGTTAACATTTGACATTATTTCTAGTTGTATTAGTAATATGAGTGATGTAATTATAATGTTAACCAATAAAATTAGGGGTGTAAAATTCAGAACCAATACAAACCCCTACAAAACAACTAATTAAATAACTCTTCCTCTCCAGTACCTGCTATTCTTGCTTCTCTTAAGCAGAAAACTTTGTGAGTATGAGAAGAAAAACGGTTGTGATATAAACTTACTACTGAAAGCTTCTACAGTATTAGAATTGCTTAAGATAGTTCCAATCACACTGTAATAAATATTGTGATTGTATTGAAACATGATACTGATTTTTAAATTGCTCTTTAACTAACCTGTCATTATTTAACATTTTATACATGTATTTATATATCATTGATTTTAAATACTTTGAATTATTTGAAAGCCTTATTTAAATGTGTAGCTTTTACTTCACATTTTCCATGTGGAGTAATCTCTGATTTTTGTCAATCATTCCTGATATCCCTAATATTCAACATGTATTGACACTGTGACCTTTAGTATTCACTTTAATGTATGCTTTTGTGGGCTTTCATGACTGTTGTTATTGTACATCTGCAGGTAAAATGTTTAACTTGAAAAGTCTAACATGTACAACTTAAGTCTGTTTTTTTAAAAGCTCATGATCAAGAATTTCAATCCAGAAACACACTGTGAACTATTTTAAAACAAACAGTGTTGTATGTTGTTTTCATGTAAATCTGAAACCCTTTGGAAAGATCCATCAGTGGTAGAGTAGTGGCTAGGGGAGTCCTGCTCCAGGCTTATAAACTGAAAAGTTGCTAAGTGAAAATGGCACTCTTGGGTGTCATTTTTAGCAACTGTGGTATCCCAGAAGCAGTCTAGTGTTTTTAAAACATCATGTGCTAGCTTATGAACTAAAGTTTTCTTTGCATTTCTAACTTTTTTCTTTTGATCAATTTGGTCAAAAACTTTCCTTTTGTTCTTTATCAACATTAGCAGCTACACTGCAGTCACTGAATTGATAATGAATTATATTTTTTCAGTATTTGGAGGTCTTAAATCTGTAACTAGGTATATACAGTATATACCAACTTGATGCATTTGTGGTCTGGTGACAGCCAAAGGCAAATATTCCTAGCTTAGTTACATTTGCTGAAAAGCAGACAGTAAAGTAGTAAAGCTATGAACAATATTATTGCAAGTTATTATGTAGAGTACCTATACTTGAAAGAAAATATAGAACTGGTACAGTCATGTTCAATCATTCTATATACTAATCCTTTCTCTGTAGTCCTCCTTTTTGATATAGTTTTTGACTTGGATCATATAAGAAATATACCCATGCTGTCTGTCTCATCATTTCCTTTTTATTTGTCACTGCAAAATTTCTATTGCTGTTTCAGCAGTGACCCTCAGTTCCTAGTGAGATGCCTTCTTAATGTCAGCAAAGTGGCCACTTGTAACGTTCAAAATGTTTTCACAGCAATAGGGATTTTTTCATATCTTAGTAGAAAGGTTGCTTTGTATTGAACAGAAAAACTCATTCCTCCCTTTCTATTAGATGTAAACTAACACCCCAGCAATAAACATGGCTTTATACAATAGGTTCAGCACCTCTGCAGCACTTCATCCTTGAGACCTGCTCCAATTCTTCTACATCAAAATCCCAAATCAAGGTAATGTTAATGGACTTTTAAAATAATATTTCCATCTCCACCCCTTCTGTGCTAAGCTGGTCATTGACAGTCCTCAAATCCAATTGTTGCAATTGCAGACCATTCCTCAGCAAGGTGTAATATACTGAGGCAATCACTCAATGACAGTGTGTTGTAAGATGGTAAGACCTAGTCAAGATCTTATGGGTTTATATCCCTTTAGAATTTGAAAGGGCTCTTTCAGCAAGGCCAACTTCAGTAGCTTGTATTCTGTGTTCCTTCTTTAAGCATCTGGACAGCTACTGCAAGTTTTTGCTCTAAAACGGACATCAGATACATAGTGTTACTTGCTACTTCTGTACTCTACAGATATGAAGTCTTGGCAGGCTGAAGTTGTAACTTTTATATAAACAACCTAAATACTTCTAATTGATTTGCAATTGAAACAGTCTCAGATGGCAGAACATAAAGTGGCCATCATCTTGCAGCTCCCACATGGAAGATGGTGTGCCTTCTACAGCTTGGAAACAAATGAGGAACTGAAGCTATTTGTTGAGGAAAGGCTGAAAAGAGAGGGTCTCATTGTCGGATTGCATTTGTTTCTGCGTCACATGAGGTTGAAGCAGATGCTGGGAGAGAACTGTTTTATTACCTTGTTGTGCAAAGCACATGGCACTAGAGCTGACCATGGTCATCCTTTGCTGAGGAATCTCTCATTTAAAGGTTTCCTTCCCTCTCCAGGAAGGGTTTTTGCACTATTCCTTTGTTCTACAAGGCAGTTGATCCTGGTGGGATAGGGAAGCTCACTGAGTGATTTTCCAGGTAAAAGGACTCTTTGTATAGGTCAGTGAAATTCATTGCCCAGGAGTGTACAACGAGCTGGTGTGGGAGGAAAGCTTGGAGTCCCATCTTACACAGGAAAAGCAACAAACCTTTCATTGCTATCTTGCTTCACTGCTCCTCAAATAACTCTAGGCCCTTTGCCCCTGCTGTTCTGTATGACAGCCTTAGGCTTGCTGAGAAAGCTGTTCATCAGCATCACACCTCACTGCTCGGCAGTGGTCACCCCTTCCTTGCTTCTGCTGCAGAATCTGTCAGAAAATATGGATTGCTGAAAGCCACAGAGCCTTTCTGGAGATTCAGCTGTACTAAGAGCATTTTTACTTCTTTAACTTTAAGGCCGCTTTCCTACGTCTTGGTAACAGAAGGAGGAACAGAAAAGCAGAATATTGACAAATGTACATTTAAGTGACTATAAAACCCCACTCTTTCCATCTGTCTGCTGTATTGAATAAATCCTTTTTTTCTTATTGCTTCAGGTTTTTATGTGTCAGTTAAGGTCATTCAATATGCAGCTTGGGTCTGCCCACCTACTCACCTGCTCTTCCCAGACAACATCTGGAGTTGGTGGATAATTTCAGTGGAACCTGATGGAGGTATGCGATCCCAGAGGCCCTAGATTCTTGCAAACTCCATGAAAATAGAGTGTCAAGCAAAAGAAAAACTGTTGCTATTAAAAGAAAGCTATAAACTTAATCCTTGTTATCTATCAGAGAAATCATGAATTATCAATTATGTAGATTTGCATGAAACCATGTTGCTCATGCAACATGGTTTTTTCCCTCTAACCTTGCTTATTTTGCTAAATTTTAAATATTTGCATTTTACATGGATTTGATTGGTTGGTTTTGCTTCAGGTTTGCTGTGTCTATACATAGAAGTCACACACTTTTACCCAAACAGAAAATGTAGCATGGCTACAATTTGAGTGGTATGTATGTAGTGTGTTCATGGTGCGTATTTCTGCACTAAGAGGAACCACTTACAACAGAGTGTAATATCTCTATACTCCTACAATCATGGTCACGCTATGGACTGTACTAGTGTAGGAAAGACAAACCATGCCAGAGGACAATATGACCCATTAGTTTTCTTAACTGAAATGATGAGTATTTCTCAGACAAACTTGCTCACAAGCCAGATGAACTGATAGTTTATAAAAAAGACAAATCATTGTACATAGTTATGAATAATGAATTTTCACCTATCTAGAGGTTGCAGAGTTTCACTTGGACAGTCACTCATCTGAGGTATCTTTACTCCTCACTGTACAACCCTTGAGCTGGGCACTGGATTTTTATCTTTACTGTATCCTTATTATTTACTTTTTAGTGAATTAACATATTTCACATAATCCAAGAAAATCCTGAAAAATTGTTCTATACCACACCACAATGTAGCCCATGTTTCAGCTTCTATGACATGAAGCCACATGTGAATCACAGACTTTCAGATATTCATCAAAAATTCTTCCTAGTGGAGTGATTTAATATGGGGCTTTACAAATTACTCTGTGCTGTTGGAAACCAGATCAGCCATATTTAGACCTGGTGATCCATTGAGCTTACGGTGTAGATGGGAAATAGAGCTTCTCCCTTGCTTTTCTGGTTGTCCATGACATTTAATGATAGTCATGTATAGTGAACATTTTCACTCTGGCATCGTGTTTACGCCATTGACTCAATAGTACCAAGAGGCACCGTACCCAGGCGTGGAGGAACAACACCATGAGGTTAAAGGTGCCTTAAAAAGGCAGGGGGTGAATGTGTAGATTGTTATCTCTAGTAACCATAACAAACCTCACTACATTGTATTGCATATTTTTACGTTAACAATATTGAATGAAAGGGTATGACGTAAAGGAGAACCTCCCAAAAGATCTGTAACAACGATAACAATTTATGGATATGGCTACTATTTCTAGAATGTAATTAATGAAACAAAAGAAAAATGGTGGACTTCATCTTATGCCCTGTTGGATATCTGCAGTGTTTGTATCAGATGCCTATACCTCCACTTGCAATGCCAGGCTAGAAACAGGCTCTTTTAGCATATTATTCACACAACGAGATTCATAACACAGGACTGAAAGTAAGTTGGATGAACTTTATCAAAGGCATTGTGTTCTCAGGGTTCACGGAAAAAAGGTTGTGTGAGGAGTGTAGTACTGCTAGACCCTCTCACAGATTGTACAATCTTGTTAGACTTTTTTCTTGTTTCTGTATAATCCAGGAAACTGGAATGAGCTGAAAATGCTGTTAAAGAAAAAAACTGATATAATTTCTATGCAATTATCTAGTTTGTTCTGAGGATGACTTCTTTATCTTTTTTGATGATTAACAATCTACAGGAAAAATATTTTTTTTTCCAAGAGGTAGACTCAGCCTTCCTCAGTGTTTGTGGACATACTCATACCTACTTATATTTTTGACTAATTGCATAAAATGTTTATCATACTTTTGAGATTATCTGCAAAAGGGTTAAACTGCTACTTCCTCAAACAAAACTATCAGCAATTTCCTCAGGGCAGCAGCCTTCTCTGAACATGTTTCAGCCTCCTGGATTTCATTAGGTCTTGAGAAACATTGATTGAAAAAGAGAATCTCCTATAACACTGACAATACTGCAGCATTCATTAACTTCAACAAAAAATTGTCTGTTTGAATCTCTTTTCATCTTACTGATGCGCAGCTAGCAGGTCAATCTGCGTATGAATATAGACAGAGCAACTGTTGGCTCCTTGTGCTTTGATAATGTATTAAAGGCATTGATCAATAAGTAGCTGTGTGGCCAATGAATGAGCCATGTTCAGTAAGTCAGTTCACTGAAGTCTTTGCACAGGTGCACAGTAACTGGTTTTGGAGAATATTCCAGATGAGGAACTAAAGCTCTGAGGAACTAAGATATATCACCCTTGGAAATATATCACCCTTGAGCAGGCACCTGAAAATTCATTGTGAAAACAGATCAACATAGTTGCAAAGGAGGTTGTATCCAGTCAATTCACTGACAGGTTATTTTATTTGAGAAATAAAAACAAACAAACAAACAAAAAACCCCAAACAATAAAGGATCAATAAAGGATCTTCCAAATTGTTCAAAACGTTATGTACTGCATGTGATAGATAGATAGATAGATAGATAGATAGATAGATAGATAGATAGATAGATA
>NW_020884904.1:9255726-9349505 GCF_003945725.1 Corapipo altera
ATAGATAGATAGATAGATAGATAGATAGATAGATAGATAGATAGATAAAATAATTACAGGAGCAATTTGATGAGGCAAAGTAGAAACTGATTGCTGTAGGAAGTTTCCAAACCAATAAAAGATTGCCTCCTGAATGTAAATCTGATGGGATGGCCCCATAAAGCACTTACAAGTGTACTAGGCATGTATCAAAACCTGTTGAGCCACTATGGTACAGTCACGTAAAGCTCGTTTACAGTATCTTTATCTTGTCTGTGATTATATTATGGTACGTGAATGTTTCCATGAATCTTGTTGTCCAGGCAAGAACAGTGCACCAGCAGCAAGGCCTAAGTAAATATTCTTAGAGATTATATGGCAGTGTGTGCTGGTCAAAATGAATGCCAGTAGTAGAGATTAGGAAAAGGTCTTTAGAAGGAAGTTTTGACCACAATGCTCTTTCTTCTTCCGGGGTCTCTAAGGTTAATCACATAATATAGTGGGGTACACCTGTTATCTTCAAGATTATCTTTACATTCCTAGGTATACCTTTGCTATGCCAGTTGTAGTTAAGAAACTCGAAACAATATTCCAAACTCTAGAGTAATTTTCCACATAGGTCGTTGGTTTTTTCTAGTAAAGCAGCAGCTAAAAATACCAGGAATTTTGATATTTAAACAATCAAAAATTGGACAAGCAAGGCAGAAGTAGCCATTGGCTCATATCCATTGAAAATTCAGTAATGTACATACAAAATCAGATACTTTCTCAATTGTTCTCATGGAAAACACAGCAAAAGCTTAGTCATGCTGATCTTGATGAAAGTGTAAACAAAATCAGTGGAAATACTGCACTTCACTGTGTTTTAAACCAGAGCCACGATGCTAACTTTAAAACCACGAGGTTTTTCAAGGCACTCTACAAGAACAGAAACCTGAGAAATATGTTCAGACGCTGATTGTTAAGACCAGCCTGTAAGAGCTTTGTTTTGGATATATTTTTGTCCATGTTTGTGTTTATGAGTTTCTCAGTGTCATGAAGGACATGAAATTTTAATAAACGCATTACTAAAGGAGAAGTAATTATATATTCAGGAAAGTAACTGCCAGAGAACATATCTGAATTTAGCAAATATTTCTGATATTTCCTTTATTTGGTTTTCAATGCCAGTAAGTGAGTATGACATGTGTGATTCCTGTAATTACTTTTGTTGAACACGGGCTGATAGCACAATCTCAGTCATTTTGCATTTGAATGGCACCTCTCAGAGACCCTTAATGTGTGGCATAAACAATTCAGTAGGTGACTCATTCACCTTTTATCCCAACATTAGACCATTTTTCCCTCCATCATCTATACAACTAAAGACCATATTTTTCTGAAAGAACAATTGTACAGGTTAAAAATTGATGATCAGAGGTAAATTCAGTAAAGGAGAAGATACTAGTCCTATAGCAGTCTGATTCCAGTTTGGAGGAATTTTCATGGCTAGAAATGTTGCCTTATATTTTCAACTAAGTATAATAAAATTACTATCCTTTGTTCTGCAGTGTTTCTCTGTGCTCTGCATAGCCTATGAATGGAAACCACCTATCCACACTGTATTCTTGAAACAGCCTGTGAAGCCATAGCACATGAAAGGCCCTGAATTAATGTGAGACAGTGTTATTACTGGGGGTGTATCTATGCTGGAAGTGCAGAGAATGATGCAGGTTAAATAGCAGATACTTTCATTTCAGTAGTTTTCATTCTCATTCTGGTTCATTTTTGTCCTAACTGCCTACCATTACAAAGCAGCAGGATTAAGGGAAGTGAAACACCAGCATTTTTTTCTCCATCTATGTCAACAGTACAGGTTATTACCTACAAGAACTTTTCTGGAGGAAGTCAACACCTTGCTGCTTTGCCTAAAGCTTAAACACTGCAAAAAATGGGGTGACCCAATGAAAGCATTCAGTGAAGAATCTGTGTACGTGTGTTCTTACAGTTTGCATAATTCTGCTATGTCAGTAAAGTTGTAGCTGTAATCAAAATTACACAGTCCCTAATGTTGGCCTTGGGCCCTATCTGCCTTCATCTCAACCCTAAGTTTTTTTACTCAGCCCCAAACAGCAGTGCAGCCTGACTGTGATAGGAGACCTGGTCACCTCTGGGCAGCAGACTGACCTGTCTGCTGCTGGCCTTCCAGCCAGTGTCTGTGTAGTTGGTATCAGCCCATGTGCATATCTGAACACAGAAAGCCGATGGACAGGAATTGCACAATTCCTTGTTTGTGGCTTCTGACCTGTCAGCATACTGTGCCTCATATTCGATATGGAGTAGAGAGATGTATGGAGGAGAAGCAAGAGTCTGCAGAGATCTTCCTCACAGGAATGGACATGGCATTTCGAAGTGATGCTCCTTTAGCATCATCTAGCTCTTGGCAGGAATCTTTAGTGCTGACTTAAGAATAGTACAGAATACAGGATACAGAATACAGGATACAGGACCTTATGTAAATGTGGGAGGGTGGCTAGTAGAGGGCAAAACAAACCAACTTCGAACATCAACAGAGACAACTTCTGAGTGATCTTTACTCTTCTGCAATTGCAAAAAGGGTGGGCATTGAAGTCAAGTTCTAATTTACTTCCAAAATGAGACTGAACAGTTCAGGCATGCAGATTGCTTGGAGTATCGAGTTTGTAAATCAACGTATGCATCCTTAAAAAACAGAATAAAAATTACTCAACTCTTTTTTGACTTTTTAAAACATGTAGCAGGTCTTGTTAAACATGTAGCGGATGCAGCAGCATACTATTCTCAGTGGTGCAAAATGAATGAATTTGGTGAGCAGCAGCCCTAGGGTTGATGAAAATGGGAACTGCTGGAAGGCATGTTACTGAGAAAGCTGTGGAGTATCTGGAAAATTTAAAACTGTAAAAAAAACTGATGAAGGTAATGGGAAGGCTCCTTGGGAATGTGATAGGCTTTAAATGAAGACAACAATCAGTTTCTTTCATGATGCCTCTTTTTTTTTTCCCCAAAAAAAGAGAAGGTAGCAGGTGGAGGCACTTACAGACCTTGCCTGTGTTTTGCAGTATTCCTTGTTTTTAACTCCTGGGTTCCCTGAATTCCTATTGTTCCAGACTCAAACTAGGCAGGCAACAGCACTAGCTTTTGTCCTCCTGAATTTCTAACAGAATTACTCAGGCTTTTCAAACATCTATTCATATAATTCCTAGCCCAAAGTTAGAAGTGATATTGCTAAAAGTTAAAATTTACATTTGGATAATACCTTTCATCCAAAGGGATTCCTAAGTGAATTCACCAGTAGATGTATGCCAGAAACATCATCATTCAAACAGCAACATGAAACCAGAGACACAGATCAGATAATATCTCATTCCTTGGGCAGAAATATGCAAAGATTTAAATTGCATGCCATGGACCTCCCAGGAATTCACATCTATCTAAAACTCCATAGCAGGGGAGATATCATAACCAAAATTATATGTAGAGGGAAGTAAAAGCTTAAAGGACATATTGACGGCTCATGTCTTCATCAAGATTAACCATCTGTACTAAGCCAGTGTTACTGCTGCAAATAAGTTTGTGCCTTATCAGCTTGACCGCAAAGGTTAATTAAACTTCTTTCTGGACTTGATATCTTTCCAAGAACATGTAGAAAATGATTTGTAGAGGCTAGCCAGTTTGCTACAGGTAATGCTAATGTACATAAAAGAAAGAAAAATCAATCAGAGCACAGTGAACCTATCAGAAATCTATGTAGAAAACAGGGAAGATGTTCCACCTGCATAACATTTCCTCATGTCAAAGAGACTATATGCTTAAAGTCAGCCTTGACATCACTCACTACATCATGACAAGCCTCAGAATCCTCTGGTGCCTGTCTTAAACATAGCTGATGATCACATGAAAATCCCAACTTTCCATTCAAGGCAGTGATAACAGGATAAAGCTCTAAAGTCAGTATGGAGCTGTCAATAAAATAAACAGTCCTGTGTAGGCAGAAGACCTTGTGGAAATGTTGGAGCAGATGTCTGCTTGTCACTACTGCTGCATAAATTTCAAATGTCACTGTGCCCTACATTATTTTATTTCCTAAAAACATTTGCCTTACCTCTTGAAGAGATATCACAACAAAGACACAAATTTGAAATACTGCTTTCCCGGAGGAAACTCACCTGCAGGTCATAAATCAGGAAAGCATAAACAAAACAGCCTAGACAAAACCTATCTCTTTAAAGACATCTTATAATGAGGAACAGAGCAAAGAATACAGAAAAGAATGGGTTTTAAGTTTTGCTATGTACATCGACTTTGCTGAATCACACCCATAGCTAAGAAAAGAGAAGTAACACCTCAAACCCAGCAATTCCTTCCAGTATACTTCAGAGGGAAGAAAAATTCTCTCTGCTCAAGGTCTAGTTTGACTCTCTGCGTGCAAACAGATTATAGCAGTTGGGTACCTTGGGAGGGGAACGCTGCTCAAGCTTTGCTGCACCCTCTTACTTCTGTCCAATTTCCAAGACTTCGGAGGCTGAGAATCACATCTGAAAGCCAAATCATGCATCAATAGACATGGGGGAAATTATTGTTTCCTACCCTGTCCTTCAACACTCTCCCAGTTCCTGGAGCTGTTGAGAGGTTAAGGAAATGGCAAGGTACCACAACTCTAAAGTCTATTTCCAGGATTTCTCTTCCAAACTTACCTCAATCCTTCCATAGGGATTGAGATCCATCTTCAAGTTATTTTATTTTCTAACAGCCTTTTGGAAGACCAATGACAAATCTGATGCTTTAAAGGTCATGACCTGTTTATCATTGTTTGATATTTTGCAGACTTCAGTTTGAAGTTTGCATCAGTCTCTTTTCATCATTCTTCTCCCCACTTCAGATTCAAACCTCTTCTGCGTATACAAAGAAATGTTATAATTCCCTCCAAATCTTCGGTTATATAGGTTATCCTCTTTTAACTTTAATAAACTGCTTCACTCCTTTTAGCAACAGAGACTCAAGAAAAAAGAGATCACGTGCTAAAATACATGTATTTTATAGAAAAAGAGAAAGATTGAGCAGATCAGACAAGTCAAAGACCAGGTAAAAGACATGAAGCCATCTGTATTTATATTCATGTATGTATATGTACAAGTGCATTTATGTACAAATTTGTTTTTCTCTTCATATAAACAGATATTTTACACAATTAACTGTGTCAATCTCTTAGTATACAGAAAAGCTAAGGACATGATGCTTTAGTACACTAAGGAGTTATGTGCATTTAAAATATCAGAAGATACTCAAAATCACTGTCTAATTCTTCATTACACTTCAGTAATTTTTGTCCAGACAGGAGCAGCAAGACAAGAAATTTCTGATTTCGTGTGCAGTGAGAAAACACCTACATTGAGGTAACCAATTTTTTTTGTTTCCCGACAATGAAAATCAGAAATTTTTCTGGGCGTCTTCACAGGAATGGCATTAGTTGAGAGCAGTTGAGAGCACTTGGGAATTTATTTTGGGTGGGTTTTTATTGTTTATCTGTTTGTTTCTGTCTTAACCTCCCTCACAAACAGAAGTGTTTAAATCTGGCTTTTGGCTCTGGATAGTTTTTGTGTGTTTATTTGTTTTGTTCATGGACCCTGTCAGTGCAATAAGCCAAATGAAACTAAACACTTCCCCTTCCAAAGTGATTGAAATCCAGATCTGATTTATTTTATGACTTAAGTTCTTTCTTATCCTCTTGCAGCCAGTAGCTGGAGAGTTAGTTCTCTGATGAGACTGCAGCGAACATTCAGTGTTTGGTTTGAATCCTCTGACTTATCCTCTGGTTTCCATGGAAGTCTATATAGTCTCTATAGTGACTGCTCAGTGCTTATACAGTGATCTATATAAGCTACCAAGTCATCATTTTCTGTAGGGTAAAGCTACAAGTTAACACACACAAGTTTTATCTATTCAATTGTATACATATGAGGGAGAATTAAACAAATCAAGACACGATACCAATATTAACTTAAAAGATTTGTACTTTTTGGATGATATGTTCAAAGATGATGTCCATACATCAGGTGGCTTCCTCTTAACAAAGGGACAGCTACAGAATACCATAAAGCTTTATTGCTCACTCTGATTTGCCTGCACTATCAGACCAAGAGTTACCCATTTATCCAATATGAAAAATTAATATGTTCTCTTGTTAAGTTAAAAGAATGCATTCTTAAGATATAAGCCATCTATTTTTCACATTGGGAATCTTAATCTATTCTGTTTTTTACCAGTTCCTCTTTCAGAAGATCTAGTAAAAGTTCAGAGCAAATGCAGTATTTAGTAGTAAGATGCAATAATTAACTGAGTAAATAAAGAATACTAAAGGCAAAGTCACTCAAAGGTAATAAACTGAGCTAATCTGAAAAACATTAATGAAAATACCATTGAAGCACTTTCGTCTTGAAACAAAAGAAAAAGGGAAATATCTTGCAAGACCACGTTAAAGAAAATGACATTTTGAATCAAGAAAATGATGTCTCAGCAAGGTAAAAAACCTTGCCAAAATATTCTTAATTATTATATTTATAATATATTTTAATTATTATAATTAATGCAAGTATTACAATAGCACTCTTTGTGGCTCTAATGTGTATTAATTTTTGGTTATGTTTTATGTTATGGGAAAATATTTATACAAAATACATGGACTGTATTTAATACTAAGAGAACTGTATATATAGCTTTGTATGCTTGCATCTGAGGGCATTTAAATAAATTGAGACTATAATACTGTAACACATAAACTGAAAACTGAGCAAAAAAAAATACTTTTTGCCTTTTTACCACATCAAAGAACTTACTTTAAACCAACCTGAATGTTGAGTATCTTATCTACTGTTTTAGTTTCTTTTACTGAAGTCCCAGCAGCTACACTTTTCAGCTGTGTTGCTTATAACCTTTCATTGTTCAGCAGCTGTTGACAAAAGACAAATTGCTAAAGCGTGGTTCTGTCCATATGTCAAGAAAAACTGAGGGATGAAGATACAAGTCTTCTTTACCTGAAGCCATGTGGATAATAGTCTGCACAGACAGCTGTGTTAGTGATTTGATTTCATGGCAAGAAAACAGTGCTTACTTAAACGGGATTTATTAGAATATATAAGACAGCCTACCTTCTACTTCTCTGGAAAGAAGACTAATATTCTATAGACTTTATTACATTCTTAACTCGCAATTTTCTGATCTTTGGTATTCATATAACCTGATAAGGCACCACTGAGGCATGTAACTTGCTATAAATGCTTTATGTTTTTTTCTCTTGTAATTTGGTTATGCTTGAGATAGATAGATTTTTTGCTAGCTCTTTAACATCAATTTATTGCTTAGGTTTTGTCTGTCCCATTCTCCCCCACTGCAAAGCGCGCACACACGCACACGTGCACACACATAGACTGGCCTAACCACTTGGGGAAACTACACTGCCCTTCAGCCAAATTAACATCCCCTTCGTGTTTCTGAATTAAATCTGCAAAATACAACATCATACTGAAATTTAACATTTTAAGATTTTGTGCAATTCTATGCACTCCTTAGCATCAGCAGGAGTCGAAACTTTTAACCCGTTCATTTCAAATCATTCATTAACCCATTCACACATTAATTTTGCCCATTCATTTCAACCCATTCATTAACCCTTTCACTTCTCATAGCCTTAGGGTAAAGTTGTTCCAACAGTTCTTAGGCTACTTTTTCTTTCGGACTGCTACGTTCTCTTAATACAAAATAGGATCATGCCTCTCAGATAAAGAAATGAGAGATGCTTTGGGTAAAATTTTCAGCTGCTCTGTTATCAGGGTTTTATTGTTTTGCCTTCCCCATCTTGGTGGACTTGCTAGTCCTGCTCTGTAGTGGTGCTATGGCAGCTCCAGCACAAATTGGGACTGGTTTGAGGTAAGAGGCAATTTAGCCTTTAGGTTAATGGTTTCATACAAATATTTGGAAAAATAATTTGGAATGAGATGAGTATTATTATCATGAGGAATTAGCACTTCAGTTCTCTTTAGCTAGCTCATCTGTCCCTGTTAAGCCACTGAACTGGCTTTCAACGCTTTAAATTGCTCCCATGACAACTCATATTTAGCTGTAAATTGCATTGCTTTGATTCTGAGGAAAAGAAGCTGTAAACATACAAAATCAATAACTCCTGGCCATTCCAGTGGTGTAACATTTTTGTCAGGAGCCTGTTTATATCAGATTTTTAAGCACCCTGACAAAAAAACTATGATTTATGGTACTTTAACCCTGAGAGCTGTCACGTAAGTAGCCACTATGAAGCAAACAATATGTTTTGCATTTTAACTGCTTGGGCTTTGGGGAATGGTTTCCTCAGGCAAAAAGCAGCCTCCTCAACCTACAATAGATCACATTTCCTTCACTCCTGTTTTTCTTGAACACATCTGATGGATTTTGGTATTACAGCTGACCACTGTCCCTATTCTTATTCATCTCCAGCCCTTCCTACTCTGAAGTCATTCCTGCAGTAGAAACCAAGGATTTCTTCCTGGCAGAGCTGTTCCATAGTGAGCTCCATGTTCCTCTTTGCTGATACTACTAAAGCCTTTGCAATCTGTTTTGTATCAGGAGACCCATTGCTGCAAGGGTCCTGGTATTAAACGTCCATCCAGTGAATGTTGCTGTGCTCCTCACTGGCAGCACAAATGTGATCTTAAAAATTAAGGAGATACCTGCTAGGAAAATAATGCTGAATAGAGACATTCACTGCTAAGAGAAACCTGATGCTTACAACTCAGCAACTTCTCTCTTTCATTCCTCATCATTCCTTATGCAAAAGCAGCATGAGGAATAGGAAGGGTGTATCTCCATGACGATTAGGGAAGGTAGTATAGGGAAGAGACTCAAAGTGGTAGAATAGACCTTATTAAACATTTACCTCTCTGACAAGTTATAAGAACTGATGAGGTCTAAACTGAGCAACCCAGACTATCTCTTTAGGGTTACCTCTGGATTTGCTTCATCCAGTTATTCAGAGCAAACAGTTTAGCCTAGACTTGAAAAGTTTATCTTTAAATAGGTATCAATGTCTCAATGAAGGAAATCTTCTTGTCTGAGTGTAGCTAGGTAAACATACAACCATTGTTCATTATTGTGGAAATGCTATCTAACTATTCCCTTTTATTTAGCTATTACTTCATCCCCCCCCCCAAAGAAATTGATTTTTATTCACCAACGCACATTTAATTTTGTATAATAGTTTGGTGATCATATAAAGCTATGGTAGCATTTTCCTAAGTTCTACTTAATCAGGCTGGTTTTGATCTAAAAAACAAAGTCAAGGAAAGAAGTGTTCTTCTGAAATGGTGGCTGAAAAAAACCCCAACAAAATCCTAACATGTAAAGATAGTGGGTTATAATACTGTTTTAGAAGTCAACAATTTAACAGTACACTATACTAGTATTTCCCAGAGTTGATAAAAACCCCAATCCATAAAGAATGGTTTCATTTTCCTGGGTCTTGAAATACTTAAAGGCTTTTGAAAGGTTGGTAAACAGGTAGAGGATAAAAAAAGTAGGATAAAAGTCCAGCGCCTGAATTTAGTGAGTGGGTCATATATTTTAGAAAAGGATTAGCCTTAATTAAGTGACACTTCATAGAGTAGCATGAAATAGAGTGTGAAGATACTCAGTGTCTTGGTAACACCAACACAGTAACCTAGGAAGTGTAAGCTTTCAGCAATGGATGGTATGAAGAAAAAGAGCTGGGAGAGAAATTCACAGTGCTAAGTTCTTCACGGGACACAAGGAGACTGGATGAACTGATGATGATAGAGATGAAGACCCCTGACATTTTGCAAAAAATCAATATTCTTTATCATTAATATTTAGTTATATTATGGGAAGTTCCTACTTGTTTACAACCACTTCCACTGTTCACCAGTTATGGACATTAGGTGCAGACATGGAGGCATTTGGCCTTTATCATATTGACTAATGGGTGACTCTCTGTTGCTCAGTTATTCCTGTGGTTCTGCTGAAGAAGGTCCTTTGATTTCCTATTGTCCCTGAACAGGGCTTCCCCCTTGGCACCCTGTATTACATGTAGCTACGACACTATTTTAGAGTCACCTGATACACAAAACCATCAAAGGCAGTGAAATGAAGATGACAGATGGCATCCAAAGCCAGCTGTAAGCAGTAAGGATCTTCCCCTTGACTTCTCTGCCCTTGAAATCTGATGCTTTGCATTAAATGGATTATTTCACTCAGGATGCTGAAACCATCCCCAGATAGTGAAATATGGTCCTTCCTGGAAGCTCACGTCTGCTGGTTTGAGCTGTTTTCCATGAAATGCCACTGATCCCAAGAGCGCACATGACAAGGGTGATGTTAACACTGGGAAGCTTTGAAGGCCTAACAGATGGAAATCTGCCTTCAGAAATCCAAGTAATATTTAGCCTGACATTTGATGACAGCACAACTGAACTCTGCTTCCCCAAGGCTGTGGAAAGTTTTCTTGGGCATGAAGTAACTACCATTTCTATGCTGTCATTCCAGTCATCACTGAGAGTCTGTAATCTCCAAGCAGACCAATTGCAGGATTTGTTGTGTATGATTGATTGTAATTTCAGGTTAGACTTTGAGTTTTGTGGACAAAAGGGTTTACAAAGTATTCAGATTCTCCAAGGAGCACACAGAAGGACTTGCAAAATATCTGGATAATAAATTTCAGGATAAAGACTGTTCAAATCTGAACCATATTCCTGATGCGATCTCTCTTCATATCAGACCATATGTATTCGATGGATTACAGATAGGGAGACTGATAAACACTTTGTGCTCAATAAGTCAAGGAGCCTTGATAGGCTTCTTTAAATTAGTATTCACAGCAGATTCTAGTGTTAATGGATGTCAAAAGATTACCTCCCTATAAAATATGAGGGCCCTAAATACCTCAATCTGATGTGGCCACCCAAGTGAGATATTTAAATTAGGATAGAGTCAGTGGAGAATAACACAAGGAGATTTGTGTTTCTAATTGGCTGAACTGCCTTGGTGGGTTATTGACTTGGTGGGCAACTAAGGACCTTAGCTCACTAATGCACTTAAACGGATGAAATCAGATAGTATAAACTCAAGGTGACATTTGGGGTATTCAGGGTTTGACCTCATCTATACAGATTAAAACTTTAAGAGGATCTTAGGAACCAAAATCTAATTTGATGACCCCCTGACACTCCATCATACTACAGTACATTATACTGCTTCACGAAGCAAGCTGGTACCCCAGCTCTTCTTCTTAGGCACCTGTGAACATAGGAACAAATGGAACAAGGATCTACATGTTACTGTACACCTGGTTCCACAAAATTTATGATCAATGTTGGTATTATGTCAACCTACAATATGCAAGGTAGATCAAGCAGCAGGTTTTATTTTCTTATTAAATGAACTTAAAATAGGGTTCTTATGGAACTGAACTGCCAAGTACCTTCATGAAGAATGTAAGTACTTAGAAATCATCTCGGTTATCTTCGGGAAGAAGCAGTCATCTAGGAAAAGACAAGGCATGATGTGGGAAAGAAAAGAGACTGAAAATGAGATCAACTAGTCCACAAGTAAGTGAAGACACTACCATGTATTGTTCCATATTGGGAATCTGTGTAACACTTCCACTAGTGATATTTATTCTTTAGCACTCATTTCTTCTTCTAGAGATTAAGTTCTTTTTACAGATAATTCTGCGTAGCAGCTAACGTTATATTGACCAGCTGAAAAATATCTTTGTTAGAAGAGGGATTTAAGAGAATACAGTGAATAGCCATTTTTAGTGATTCACTCTTAAGATTGGGTTTTCTATGTGTTACTCAAGGTGCTTTGTTACCTCTCCTAACACTCACCCCTTCCAGCTTTGATCAGTCACTGCCTACTGTCCTCCACAGTTAGCCAAGCAGGAAGATTCAGGCTTGCATATATCCATCCAGCACACTTCTCCCTTCCCATTGCTACAGCTCCAATCTCAGGTGCTAAACACTACAACTCTGATCACAAGTGTGAAGTCTTCACTGAATGATACGTCAGGAGGAAGACTAAGTAACCTGGAAAGTTTCAGTTTACTTGGAATTGTTTGGAGTAAATTGCTAAGATTCTTTTTTTCTAAAGGTGTGACCAGATTCTACCAATCCCAACTGCCTATAACAGGAAAAGTTTTGACTTTCCCTTCTGTGTACGAACCATTAATCCAGAAAACAATACCTCAATTCTTAACATCTCTCCCTCCTCTCAAGTTGCCTGTTGCCGTTTACTCTTCATTAACTCTTCCAGCTCTACAAACGCCGTAATCTTGGGGCTATAACATTTCTGCTGTAAGTGTGGGCTGTGAGGCCACGTGCTGTTCCTGCAATTGCATCACAAGCACATGATATAGGAAAGAATGAGTAGAGGAATGAAGATAAGCAATGGGAGAGGCAATTCAAAAGGAGTTTAGCTTCTGCAATGCAAATGTATCATATCCTTCTATTTTCTCTTTTGGAGTTGTGAAATAGGGAAAGGTCCCATATGGAAAATCAGAATGCAGAATTCGAACACCTTGAAGTTTGGTTGGTTTTGGTTCCAACATCTAGTTTGAAAAACACCCTAAGTCTTTCAGGTTTGCTTGGGAGAAAAAGCTCTGGCCTTAGGCATAAAAGAACAGTGTGTGTACACATAGGGCCTCTGTTTATTCAGTAACTGAAGATGGTGTGTAGTGAAAGCTATGCTAATTACTCTCACTTTGAACTTCATGAGTTTTAAATCTTCTCCTTCACTTCTCTAGAGGTAAATCCCAGATGACACAAAGGAGCAATATCTATCTCATTCCAGCCTCCTTATTCTTCTGTAAAGGTGGAAGTGACCAAAACAACAGGAATAGCCATTGGAGAACAGTAATCTGGGGGGTGTGGGTGTGTCTTACATCATATAAGAGTAACAACCATGCATGAAGTTAGTTGGGAAGGGCACTGGACCCTGATGAGCCTTTCACTTACAGCATAGTTCTTAACATCCTTGACTGGGCCTAATTACACCAAAGGCAGCAGGTCCCAACCAGGGCAGGGTCTTTATTCGAGAAGCAAATTTTAGCATCTGTTTCAATTTAGGTCTAAATCACATAAACTCTCATTCAACTGAGGAACAAAAAATGGTGTTTAAAACTTGCTTTCTCCATTTATATTATATTTCAGTGGCTCTTTTCTTTTTGCTCTGGTTTTCCTTTTAAAAGAATGTTACAGACCAATGGCAACTCTGATTATCAGCTGTGCTGATGCTGTTCTTGGCAATGAACACAGGGAGACTGGAAAATGATTTTGTGGATGGAATTTCCTCAATACCTTTGGCATTAGACACAATGGAGTGAACACGACTTTGACGTAATAAATTCACTGGGATATTTGTTTAAGACCAACCCTCTGACTCTTGAAAACCCTCAATCAAGAGGGGATGGGCTAGAAGCTCAGTAACTAACTTTTTAAAGGAAAAATATTTTTTTTCTGAAATTTACTTGGCTTTAAGATCTATAAAGGCAACAGGTATAAAGGATCTATAAAGACAAACTAGGGATTTTTCATTATTGGGGCAGACATGGTCTATCCAACACTCAATACTTCTGATATGGTAACAGCAAAAATTTAATCAATTTCCTGATACTGTGTATGTTTTGAAGTCACAGAACTGCACACTGTGACCCTTTAAGAAACAGAGAAATTCCTCTGTAAATGCAACATGATGGTTTGGGGTTTTTTACTTAAAACTGTCTCTACCTCCTCCTCCTCCTCTTACCTCCTGCTCTTGCCTCTTACCTCTTGCACTAAGCAGCAAAGGAGTGTCAGCTACAACTCTGGTTTCAAAAGAGACCAGCATAAAGAACTATCAATTAGCAATTGGTCCAAGATCAGAACAAACAATTACTAAAATTTAATGATAATTAGTTTTCACTTACTTGCCTTTTCCTGAAAATGGCTAGAGTTTGGAGCAGTGGAATTTTCTGAAAGCAGAAAAAAATTTCAAGATGTGTATGAGAGGTCTTATGATACTGAATGTCTGAGAACAGCAAGAGGAGAAAGAGCAAGTAAATTTTGGTTATGCAGAAGCCTGTTTCTGACTACAAACTCAATTAAAGTGAAATAAAATTTATTTGGGGGGCAGTGTGTCAGTGAGTAAAAGATTAGCTGCAGGTAAAGATATGCTACAGTGAAGAGGCACAACCTTAAGTTCTACATGAAGCTGGACTTTGATGACACCCCAGAAAGACTGGCCAGACCTGTCCAGGGTCACACAAAGCCCACAGCGTCCCACCACACATGTGCCTTTCCAAACTGGAGTACTGTCTCCCTGCATCTCCATTCTTCCTACTCCTGCGTCCTCATGTTGTCTGACCCACACCTCTCTAGGGAAGAAGACACCAGTTTAGAAAGGAGCAATTTCCCCAGTTTCCCAGTGGACACAAGTCCCACAATATGTCAGTCAGTGTACAGGCAGAAGGTCCGTATCTGTAGCTCCAGCTGTTCCACAGCAATTTCTAATGCAGGCACCTAGGATGGGGGCCATACAAAGCATCAAAAGAAAGACCGGGAGGAGGAGTCTCTATGCATGTGGTGAAGTTGGTAGCCAGATGTAATTTGGAGAGGGAGAGAGATAATCTATAGGACTTCCAGAAGGTCAGCACTCCAGGTAGTGGCTTGTATTGCTTATACCTGGAGCTGCCAGAAATTAATCCACAATCTGGAAGAAGGTCCTTGGAAAATATTTAACAGTTTGAAGCTGCCACTTCCTTCCCTCCCTCTCTCACCCCACTAAGCACTCCTACCACGTGCAAACAAGGCAGCTGGGATGCAGGAATCATTCTCAGAGTGCTCCCAACTGGTGAGGGGAAGGAGAATAGGCAATTCATGCAGGCTTTTGCAAAATCAGCCAAGATGAACTCCCCTCCCCTTCCCCCCACTATGTAGATTTTTGTGCTATTTAAAGAGGAAATGTGTTGACAAGTCTTAGCAAAATCTAACTGGGATTGCTGTAAATCCAGAGCACCCATTGGGTTGGAGACTGTGCAGAGCAGATGGTGATGCTGGGGGTGGTGATGAAAAAGCAGTGGTGGAGTTCTTTCATTCCTTCTGGGAAAGAAGCCATGCCAAGAATATGTAATTGAGGGACAAATGGTAAAGCTATCACTAATATCCCCATCTACCTGGGAAGTTTAAAGGTAAATGGGCTCAGTGCAGGGCCCAAATGCATCAGACTGGGCACCATCTACTTCTGTGATAGGTGCACTCATTGAAAACACTGGGATGCTTTTTTTTTTCAGTTGCAGCGAGTTAAAAAATTAACCACATACAGTAGAACAGAAAAAATGCTTTAAAAGGCTGTACAACATGGAATAAAGAGGGTTTCCCCTTGGCTTACATGTGTTAGGAACATTAAGTAAACTTGTTTTGTAAGAAGAACACTGACCTCCTGGTACTGAAAAAAAACCAACATATGTTGACTGCAAAAATGGGAGAGCCAGGAATGTATTATACAGGAATGGGTCTTGCCAAGGTAAGCAAAATGCAAACATCCCACACTTCCCAAATTATCTTTCTTTCCTGCTTAATGCACAGTAAATGAAATTCAGTTGGACTTTGACATTATTGTGGACTGGATTCAATCCCATTCCTCTTGTACATAGATAGGAACTGATGATAAAATAATGTTGTTTGAACAAATAGCTCACTTCCTTTGCAATAATTCTTACAATTGTTAACATATTAATAATTATAATAATGCGTTGCATTTATAATAGAGCCTTTCTTCACCAAGAATCCTAATGTTCTTATGAAATAAAGTGATTGTTCTGTGTGTATGATATCTTACCTGAAAACATACCTGACAATACAGTTTTGGTGTAAATCATGCTTTAAAACATTAGGAGATTAACTTTCCTACTAGCCAATTGCATTTTCAGTGCCTTTTTTTTGTTAAATATGGCTCCGCTCATTCCTCCACAGACATTATAAAATGCTTTCCACCAAAATGAATGTGTGATAAATCTGCAGCATTAGGCAACTGTCCTAGGGGAACTCTGTTTGTTTTCCATGTTGCAGGCATTCTGGTTAAGTTTGATTTCCCTTGATTTTCAAAATTACAAGTAAAAAATCAGTGACGGAAGAGAGACTACTTAATGAACAAAATTGGTATTTCAATGGTTCCATTCAGCCATTACTGTTGACACTCCGGGTGTGCAGAAAATATGAGGTAAGACCTCATTGCCCAGTCTTGAGTGAAGCAGGAAGGTGCATGCTGTTTTCAGTCAGGAAAGGTGTGTGAGGTCAACCCTGGGAAAAACACTCTTAAAAGTAGCTCTTACTGCTTAATATCATTAGACTACACATCCTACAAATTCAGGCCACCTATCTCAATTAAAAATAAACATAAGTCATTACATATTCATGTAGATGGACTCTTAATTCTCAAACTCAGACAGGCTTGCAAGGTTCATGACATTCACATCAGAAAATGACATATGGAGAAGTATTTAAGGGAGCTTGGTATTTCTTTAAATTCAAAAATAAAAGCCTTCCAATACAAACTTAACATGAATGATTCCTCTTTCTCTTACTGCTGGATTGTCAAACACAGGTGCTTTGGAGAAATTTCTGGGGTACTGGACAGTGAAATGCTTTCCACCCTGTGTGGTATATAGCCACTGTAAATAGAGTGTGTCCCTTCACTGCCTTCATTATTTCAGCATTTCTGAGCAATGGGGATAAGAACATAAAATCTGTACTCCCCTGAGAATGCTGAGAAATCATTATTTTTTTTCCCTCTTAGAAGCTGTGAGTCTATTATTATTATGTTTAGCCAATATAGATAGTAAAAGTAGTCAATATTGGCACTGCTCACAAGCCCAGTGTCAAGATTAAATCAATTTCTATTCTTATTAGTATAGATTTTTATTTCTGATCTAAGAGTTCATATGCTACTTGTACCTATTGGTCCTTTTAATCATATGTAAAAATCAGAAAATGGGAAAAAGAATGTCAATGACTCATAAAAGAAAAGAAGTCAGATGAAGTAGTCAAACTACATTTCTAAAAAAACCAGAGTCTGGAAGCTGTTTTTCCAGTAAAAATAAAACAAACAAAACCAATCCCAAATCTCTTGTTGACCAAGAATGGAAAATGACCATTCCTTAGGTAAATGTTTAAATAGTTTAAAGAATGAGGGAAAGATGGTGACAGCTAAAATGTTTTGTGCATGTGTGATATAACAAGCTTTCTTTACAAGACAGGTGTAATAACAGTACAAGCCATAGGAATGCCCTGCCCTGTGAGTCAACAGACTGACAACACGGCAATTATTTGCCTGTTTAGAACAAGAAGCAGCAAATGGTTTGGCTACAGGAGATGGAACTACAGGGCTAACATGGGTAAATAAACTGGAAGTATGCATGCTGGCATACATCCAGGATGCCAGGTTGTTAGCACTTCTAGCTCTATGAAAAACACTATAAATACCATATTGGCCACAAATGAGGCAGAATTGTAAATGTGGTCCAAGATTCAAAATTAATCACAGAAGGCATTATAGAGACCTAACAGCAGTAAATACTGTTTCACCTGTCATCAGCTCTTGTGGGTTACGGGAAAGGTCGTGGGTTTGTGATTGATGCTCTACAGAGCCAATAGCACAGCCCTGATCTTGCAACCCTTCCTGCCTCTTTTGAACATCTCATTCTAGGACTTACTCCCTGGCTGACCCTGTTATCCCAGTACTTGGTAGATGAAGGTAATTGAGAAAAAAAAAATGTTTCTGAAGCTGGAAAGAGTGTTTTACTCTGAACTGGTTTTTTGCACAGACCACTCTTACTTCCCAGATAAGAGCAATTGCCCAGAAAGCCAATCAATGACATGCAGCACAGTTTAAATTCATACGCACACCCTTAATCCAAATTCACTTCCATAAGGAGATAAGCTTTCAGTAAGTTCACTAATCAACCAGTATAAATGCAGAAAGCAGAATGAGAGGTGTGGTTTCACTACTAAGTTTATTTTCCAGAGTTTACATTTAATTTAAATCAAAGGTAAAACAAAAATCTACATCAGAAACATTTCTTTTTTAACAGACCAGCATTTGCTGATAAGCTCAGTAAAAAAAAAAAATAAATAAACTAAGGACCAAGACATAAAATGGTTGCAAAATTATCATATATTTGAACCACACAGAACATTGGGTGATTTGCAATACATTTGATATGCTTCAACCAAAACCCCACAGCAACTATGCTAACACTTGCCTCTGCAGAGACTCACACTTGGAGAGTTTTCCTACTGATGTTACTAAAGGTCCCTTATTTTTTCAGGAGAAAACCTGAATGATGTTAGTTTTCAACTATTTCTTAGGAAGTTTGTTGCACAGGAGCATTTCTGGTTTGTGAACCTGAGTTACAGTTTAAGAGGGAGGAGATGGGTCCATTGTCTCTGCAACAAACTTGCTTCTTTAAATCTGGGTCATTTTTACAGGAAAACAGTCCCTGTATAGTAGACCTGGATTTGTATCATTACTGTTTTATTATCACCTCCAGTGCATATTGAAAGCCTTTTGCATCAATACTTTTTTGCAGTGTTGGCCCTTATGATCTTCCCCTGTAAGTATTTTGAGCAACAGGCTGCAGGACTTCTCCAGACCCCATGCAGATTATCTGCTTCTCCCTAGGTCGCTCCTGTCACTTACACTGACACAGCAAATTTACCAAACTCATAAATTTTTCACATTTGACATGAAGGTCACTGGTATGTGATGAAAAAGACTCATGGCTGGACGTGTATAGAAAGAATGAAGACTTTAGTGCCTTAAAAGCTGTTTGAAAGCTCTTGATCAGTTACAGAGCATGTAAGTTTTGTCTGGTAGTGCTTTGTCCTGTTTTCAGAAATGCAGTGACTTAAATTTGTAGCTGCTTCCTTGTAATTAACTAAGGACAAAAGCTGAACCCATGGAAATTGTACAGTAAACACTGCTGCTTACTGGTATACGGGAAAGAACAATGAGAGCACAGACTCCCATGCTAAAACCTAAGAGCAGCACAATATATTGTATTTTGGGGTGATTCCATTGTGCTGGCATTTGATTTAGAGAGAAATAGTTGCTTTTGCCAACACAGAAACAAATTTTCTCCTGCCATTATGTTTGGGCCTCTTTTCACCTCTCCTGTGTAGAGTGTTTGCTGAAGTCTGTCTGGCCAGTTAAGCAGGAGGTTAGCTGTGCTGCAGCAGATATGTAGAAAGCAATTTAATGATTTATTACCTCTATTGAACATAGGTTTTGAAAAGCAAACATTGTCCAGTGCAATATCACCACTAGTGACACACAGCAGTTTGCTTCTCTCATGTTTTCTTTTAGGACCTCACGAAACATGGCAGAATACCACTGGAATAACACTTGGTCCCACAGGACATGTAATCCTGAAAACAAAATATGGCTAAGCTAGGATGAAGAAGATAGGGTCAAGTTTTCTGCAGTATGAGCACCAAAGAGATTCTGAATTTCTGACAGTTAATTTCAAACAACATGTGATTAATGAAACAGAGAGAGTCTTACAAGCCTCCACAGCTCCCTGCCAGGCACAGCAAAAAAAGCCAGATTACTTGATTTAATTTCAGGCTTTGGGATCAGCACATTCATGGTAAAGAAAGAGTCACAGATAAGCTAAGGGGGCACTCAGTGACATTACTGTCATTAGAATAGAAATTATAAAGCTGGTGCTAAAAATCCAGTGTGGGAGCTGAGTAAGGAACACTAGTTCAGGATAAAAGCTACATTAAATGCTCAGTCTGGCAAAGGTCCTGGACATGCCATTGTAGTCATGACTTATGTTAAATCATGTACTGAAAGCAAGAGGCTGAAGTTTAATTTGGGTCTCTGGATAGAAATATGCCAATAGTCCAGAACATGTTGTTCAAATAGGCAACATGGAGTTTAATGTGCACTGAAAGTATTCAACATGGCTTTCTTGACTTGTGCCACTAAAACTCATACACATGGTCTACCCAAGAAATTTACTATGAACCTCAAACTGGAAGAGAGTTCTGAGGTCAGCAGATTCCTTTCTTGTATCTCGAAAGAATTATATCAGGTAATCTCTCATAAGTGTATCTCTACCTTAAACAAAATAGGTTTTTTGGTGTTCCCTAAGAAAAATTATTACACGGGCTTACATGTTTGAGGGCTTACAAAATATATCTTATTTCAGATTAAGCAAATAAAACCAAATACCTCTGTAAAACATGTTGATTGTTCCACTCTTCTTGTATTGACTTTCTGGATACAGATGGTGTGTTCATCAAAATATGCAAATGGACTCTTTATCTTTTATCTGAGAAAGCTGTCAGCAACAGATCTATTTGGTTCTCTACAAACATTTATATTTACAGACATTTTACAGAAGGACTATGGTTGTAATTTCTAACTAGGAGAAATATAATCCAGAACATAAAATAACAGGATTGTTATACAATCAAATGGATGTAGAACTAATAAATCTAATGTTTCACTCTAAACAAAAGAATAACACTCTCTTCCCACCATTTCTTAAATGTCTGGGTTCTGTTCACTTCAGTGAATTTTGTTCTGGCTTATATTGGCCTAAGTAAAAGCATCAACATCCACAATAACAACACAAGATGGTTTCAAATAGACTTAAAGGGTAACACAATCAGCAGTACTTAATATTGTATCAGTATACGCATATGTTATGCTAAAAGTGATGCAAAGTTACCCACATTAAGATGTTCAGTAACTGATGACGTAAATGTATTGAGAGAATACCATTAGTAATACGAGGGTACTAGACTCTGATGCAAGCAAAAGGAAAAAAATGTTATCAAAGCACATTTAGGAAATCATAAATTATATCTACAAAAATAATGGGCCATTTAAGAATAGTTAAGCCTATCCATAAGAATTATAAATAAAACTCTCATCATGCTAAATATTCTGATATTTTATGAAATGGAAGACCATCAAGTGGTTCACCTTCAAAACTGGCTTAAAAAATATTTTTTCTCCATGTTTCTCTTAAATCGAAAACAATTTCCAGTATATCAAGAAAATGTTAACCTAGGTTTGAGATACGGTCAAACTGTGGTGCTTTTTTTCTTAATATGTCACCTTTGTGGATGCAGTTTAGTCAAATACTCTATCAAAATATGAGAAATCATCTCAGTACCTTTAGGTGTAACATAGACTTCTGACTTATAATCTGTTAATAGCTTCATTGTATTAATTCTGCTCTCTAGATGTTGTAAAGGAAAGATCAAGACTTACCAGAGTGAATGAACTGGCACTTTATAAAGTATCATTTCTGGAATGCCTACAATGTTCCTGGCTATTCTTCAAAAGCCAGAGCACAAATAATATTTTTAATATACCAGTATAGTAATCTAAGTCAAAGAGTTTTTAAAAAAAAAAATCACTTTGAGAGTTTTTTATCTTGACAGTTTGTCACATTTAAAAATACTGCAAAAGTTTCAGACCAAGGTTATTTTCTGACACGATGCTTCAAATATCAATACTCAAAGAAAAGCAGGATTTGTGTAAACAAATAGGATGACATTCTGAGTAGTGAGCCCAGGAGTAATAATGTCACTGAAGGAGAAAGACAGATTTGCAAGAGGTTTCTGTTCCAGTGATGTAATTATGCACAAAAATTCAGCAGAAATTACTGTAATTTGCAGATAGTTGGCTAATATTTTGTGGCACAAAAGCCTGGAGTATGGCTCTGCAAAATGGTAGAGACCAGCTGAAAGTTAAACAACTAGAACCTGTATGCCTTGGCAGGTTAGAGACAGAGGCCGAGAAAACAAGCAAGGAGGGATTTTTGGTAATGGTACTGGAGGTACTAGAGTAGCTTTCTCTTCCTAAAAGGGATGCAGAACACTGCCATTTTTTTCACTTTATTAAAAATAAAAGCCCCCAAAGTAACTATTACTGATTTTCAGTTTGGTGAAAGTAATTGTTGTTTGTTGCATGTTCCAACAAAGAGTGTGTCTCTGTAGAGAAGAACAACACCTAGAGTCACAGATTCATAGAGTGTTTTGAGTTGGAAGGGACCTTCAAAAATTATCTAGTCCAATAGCCCTGCAGGGGCATCTTTTGCTACACCAAGTTGCTCAAAGTGCCATCTAACCTGACTGAACACTGTCAGTGATGTGGCATCCACAACTTCCCTGGGCAAACTGTTCCAGTGTCTCATCACTGCTATTATAAGAAACATTCTTCCTTATCTCCAATTTAAGCCTAACCTAATCTCTTTCAGTTTAAAACTGTTGTCCTTTGTCATGTCACTACAGGTCCTGGTAAAAAGTCTTTCTATATCTTTCTTATCAGTCCCCTTAATATATTGAAATGTTGCCTTCTCTTCTCCAGGCTGAACAAACCCAACTGTCAGACTCTCTTCATAGAAGAGGTGCTCCAGAACTCTGACCATCTTCATGGCCCTCTGGAACTAACAGGTCCATGTCTTTCTTGTGCTCAGGACTCCTGTGTTGGATGTAGCCCTCCAGGTGGGCTCTCACAAGAGCAGAGTAGAGGGGGAGAATCACCTCCCTAAACATGCTGGTCACACCTCTTTGGAGGCAGCCCAGGATGCTGTTGGCTTTCTGGGCTGCAAGTGCACATTGCTGTCTCACTTCCACTTTTACATCCTCCAATAGCCTTAAGTCCTTCTCTGCAAGGCTACTCACCATTAATTAATCACCCAGTCTGCACTGATACCGGGAATTACCCAATACTTCTTGCAGCCTGGAGTACAACTCTCAAGGAAGCAGGAATGGCTCCTTTCCTGAGAGTAACTGCACAGGTTTAGCTTGGAGAAGATTTGGGAGAGCAAATGGATCCAGCGAGGGTGTGAAAGATATGGGTTGAGCCTGCAACAGGAATGCAGGCAGGGAGAGAAGGAGCAAGGGCTTCCCGCAGCCAAGAGCAGACCCAAAGCCAAATTTGAGAGGTGAGGGAGAGAAGGAGGCTTGCCAGGGACCCTGAAGAGACCTGGCAACTCAGAGGTGCTGGCAGGGGCTGGACTGGGGGAAAGCACCTACTCTTCATGAACACAACTGACAAAGGACCTATGTAATAGAACCTTTTAAAATCAGATTCACCCAACAGCTCTGCAGTCCCTCTCAGGGTCATCCTATTGCAGATGATTATTTTGTACTCTAGTAAAATCCAGCTGTAAGTATCTGGTGGGTTTTGTTGGTTTTGGTTTTTGGTTTTTTGTGGTTTGGTGTGTTTGTTGTTTTTGAAGGGAGGACCCTTTTTACTTTAAAAACATTTCATTCCAGTGAACTGGCTGCCTAGAGATCCTGTCACACCACGTTTCCGTCACATCATAACACCATTTTCAATGTCAGTTTGTATCAAATGACAGGTTGGCATTTTCAGAGAAAGCAAAGGCTTTTCTCACTTTCAGATTCTGCTGGTGTAAGCATATATTTGACTCTAAAGGACAGTACTGACCCATCTCATGTCTCCAGCTGTAGTGCAGACTGAATACATAATTAATTTGGTTTCCCTTCAAAGAAAACTGTGCAGACGAAGCAGGACCTGCCAGTCCAGTCAGAATCCATTAGCAACAAAGATTACATATTTCAATGTTTGCTCTGTTGTTTTGACTGCAGGAACAAGGAGAAACAGTTCTTAATTACTAATAATCCCTTGCATGCATTATTAACAGACTATTTTGTTCAAATAGTTGGAGCCTGCAGTGTTTTACAAGTTCCACGTACAAAGTAATTCATCTTTGCTGATGATAATGAAAAATTTTGCTGTTTGTTAGAAGAATCTTTCTCAGGCAAGGCAGTCCACCTTACAAAGGAAATAAAAACTAAAAGTATAGTTCAGTTTTAAAGTTGCAATCAAAAGGTTGATTTAAAAAACAAAAAAGATTCCTGAATTATCACAGAATATGCTGAGTTGGAAGGTACCCACAAGGATCATCAAGTCCAACTCTTAGCCCTGCACAGGACTATCTCCAAGAGTCATATATTTATAAAATAGAAAGTAGAAGAGAATCAGGCCCAAAGCTATTAGAAACCAGGGAATTCAAAGTGATGCAGCACCCCTGAAATGGAACTATATTATGGAACCCCCCAGTATCTACGAGCAAGGGTGATACTAC
This sequence comes from Corapipo altera, assembly GCF_003945725.1. Lineage (NCBI taxonomy): Eukaryota > Metazoa > Chordata > Aves > Passeriformes > Pipridae > Corapipo > Corapipo altera. The sequence goes on from NW_020884904.1 coordinate 9,279,896, forward strand.
ACAGTGAAGCAGAACTGTTCATCAAATAAAATAATAACTCATTTTTATAGAACAGACAATTTTGTTACCAGAAGTGCCATGCTATCCCAGGACAAATGTCAGTCAGGTAGCCCCAAGACAGAGTGGTAACCCTTGTGTCCAGGATGAAAAGAAACTCCTTTCACCAAGTCATATACTGAAGTGAAAAATCAACATCAAAAGCAAGCAGCTTAATTCATTAGTTATTAATAAAAACACATCAGGGAAGTTGAGCACACTCATAAGCATTGCTGTGAAAACAAAATATGAGACTGCTGGGAAACCTTTGGGTTTTTTTAACTTGACTGTTGTTTGTTTTTTTGCTGATGTTTTTCAAGTCACTGAGCTTGAGGGAAAGGTGAATTAATAGGAATAGCTTCTGTTTCTGCCAGAAATCTTTGCATGACTAGTAATTGCACACCTAATTGAATACCCGTTATGAAAGTATGGTTGTAGGATGAGAATGTGCTTGAAACTGCTTTTCCTTTTACAAAGGCTCTAAGGGTCATTATTATCACCCAGTATGAACAGCACAACGTAGGATACAAAAATGTCACCCAATCAACTACTTGCTCCTGGAAAGGCACAGATGTCTCTAGGAAGATGTCTGATCCAATTGATTTGGTGATGGACAAGAACAGACTTTCACACTGCTGCTACAAGGGCTGTTCTGGTACTCAGTAAAAAGACTCCAGACATTTCCCCATACAGAGCAGTACTGCAGGCTACAAAAATTCTTTGAAGGATTTTCCAAATTAGTTATTTAGGAAGAGTGTGATGAATTGTAACACTTCATGAAAATTTTCCTGGGGTAACGGTGAAGAAAGATGGATTTATAGCATACATTACACACCCAGGAAATCTTTTCCATGCCTCACCTGAAATCTGAAAACAACAGAGAACATCATCAAAAGCAAGCAGAAAGTTTAAGTGACAAGCTAGAACTAAGTCAGGGTGCTTCGGGATGTTAAAGTGTGTGCACTAGTCCTTGAGAGAAATAGCTCTGGGGAAAAGCTAATTCCAGGCCATAAAGTAGCAGCTGGTATGGCTACATTGCACTTTAGTAGCCTTTTGTTTATAGAACAATGCTCACTGCAGGTCAGATTAAACTCTGAGTTTAAGCCAAGTTTTTATGGCATTACGGGAAACAGAGCAGTCAATATAGAGTAATGTCTGGATATGTAAAGAAGTGAAGTCAAGATGCTGTAAAGGAGTGGTAATGGACTTGCCTCATGATTCTCTTCGAACAGCAGTGTAGGGAGAGATTGTAACATAAACCATTTCAGAGCTGGAACATGAAAGCGCTTATGCAGTTCTTCAGTGGCCTTCAGAAATTGAAGCTGAATATAACTTACTTACACAACACATGGGAATGGCACCAAACTCACTCCTAATTTATCCCAGTTTTAAGCTCCCTTTGATTTGCTGGTGTCATGCTAAGGGATATTGATGTAGGTCAAGATATGACTCATTCTGTATCAGGGTTTAGAATGAGATCAGTTACTAAGGACTACATTTAAAACACCAAAAAAAGAGTAAAGAAAAAATTCAGAAGACAACTACAAATGCTAAAAACAAGATGAAGCCTTCTACAAAGAACCTATCAAAAATAATGAAACTGTTCTTAGCATTACTCTTATTAAAAATCAGGGTGAAAGAGTCTTTCACTGAAAGCACTGATAGTTGAGATGTTCAAGGTAAGATACAGGGTTGGCAGAATTTGCAGTAAATATCTGGTGGTTCCTATTACAAATATATAACATTGGCATTTGGGATCAACTTCTTACATTGCTTTAAAGGATTTAGATGAAGTAGGGCTGTACTCAGACTGCCTAGTAAGTCAAAAAAAAGAGAGATGGAGGCATTTCCAGATGATAGTTGAGCTGAGGTGAGGTGCATAGCAATTTTCAGTAACTACACAGAAAGATTACAGTGACTCAAGTCCTGATTTATATATACTTTTTGTTGTTTTTTCTTTTTTTTTTAGCTAAATGGGATGATCCAGAGCCTTCCTACTCAGTCTTCCGTGATTTCTTCACTCATATCAATGGGAGACCCCACTGGACCAGATCCTCTGGAGAATCAGTAGTTAATTATTTTTTTATGGAACAAGGAGGGTGGTTTAAAAACAGGCCTTCACAAAAGTCAAGCTCAAGTGAAACAGGGATATCTATGACCAGAAGTGTCAACTCACAGTTACATAAATCCACTGCGCAGATTCCCTTTGAATTTATATATATATATATACACACACATATATGTATATATTAAAGCCAGTGAGTATCAAACTGTCTTACAGACTACTGATGAAACCTGGACACACCTTTTAGAGAAAAGTTAGGTGTATAAGAAATGACAACCTTTCTGTAGTTCCATGATGAAACTCTGGACTACTCCCGACAAAAAGCCAATTACTTGGGCACACCTCTGATGGGGTTGCTTTCCTAAGAGAGGGATTTCAATTGTCAAAGGTTTAAATGGATGTGAGAATGGCCTTGTACAAGGCAAACTGAGACTATTGTTGCCCTAAAGATACTGAATAACCAGATCCTTTGAAGTGGAAAAACAAGAAAGATTTTCACAACTGATACCTTTGTCTAGGTATCTTTGGAAAATTGTCACAGTTCTTTCTCCTAAAGGATTTTTGGGATGCCAGACAAAAGTGTGTAGCCTTGGGATTGCAAATACCGTGTTGTATATCCCTGCAAAAAGGCTTTATGAATTTAAATATTACAATCACATATAAGAAACAAAGGCCTACCTTTATCTTTATATTAGATCAGGAAGGAAATACAAACAAGGCCAAGAACATGTCTTTGAACACACGAATCTGTAGAAGCATCAGGCAGGACTCTCAGACCACTCAATCCTTAGTCTCCCCCTTACCTGAAACAGGATCCATCGAATTTGTTAGATTACTTTCTTTTCTGGTTCATTACTAATCAGATAACTTTCCTGAGTGATATTTAGACAAATTTTTTCATGTTTACCTTGCAACTTTCTAATTGTTAAGCTGGTACGCTGAAACAAAATAGGTGCAGCATTCTTTTAAACAATCCCTTCTGTATTGGAGGGCATTTACAGTTCACAGTCTTTGTTTTCAGCTTGAGATTCTAGATATCAGAATAGATTGTTATCGATAAGGCATGCTGTAGATAACACCAAAGGTCTGATTCCACAACCAGGGGATCTGCTCAGTGGAAAACTAGGTCAAAGAAAAGTGCCTCTCCCCAAATGAAAATCCAGAGCACACCCTGAATTTTCTTTTTCTCCTTGCAAACATTAATAATTGGTAACAAAAGCCAACCCAAAATTTAGCTAAACTGCATTAAAGTGGTGTTGTGAACTGACCTTTCCAAACCTCAAACCAAGAGGTAAGTTAGAGTTCATGTCATAATGGCAACCCAGACTCAGAGCACACCAGTAAAATGGTAGTGCCTTAGGACTTTTCACCTGACATGAGGCAGTATCTCCAACAAATATTTATTTTAGCAATATGGGACAGTACTTCCTGGTGTGTTGGTTCAGAACTGCTCAGTGACTTGGAAGTACCATCCTTGCATGATAAGAAAAGAACGGCTACAGGCTGAAACCAGCTGAGCTCTGGCCCAACTGGCTCAGCTGAGCACTGGTTCTCCTGGGGTTACCCTATTAAGTTTACGCTGCTGTAAAGAATTCACGCAAAAGGAAGAAACAGTACTTGGAGCAATGCCACTGATTTTTCTTGAGTTACGCCAGGGAAATATTTGACTTGCAGAGACCAGTCAGTAGCAGGAAGAGATGGCTTTGGGCTACAGATGAAGGCTTGACCGTGCACACGTGAGAAGCACCCACAAAGCAACGGCAGCCAGATCATGGTCAAATGAAGCTCTTACAGGCAAATTCTCCTGGAAGAGACACCTGCGTTTAACTTTGCCCATTCTGGTGGGGAGCTTGTGGCAACAACCTGAAGAAGGACACAAAGAATTTAGTTACAGTCCAGCTGGCTCTGTGCAAACAGCAGTGATGCTGCTGCATGCAGAGGCAGTCACTGAGCAAGAAGGGCCAGCTTGCCAGTGGGGCTGATCAAGCAGCCTTCAAGCTGATTTGTTTCTCTGCATTTTGGACATGGCAGGTGGGAAGTGGGGGGTGGGGAAATGTTTGACCAATTGACTGTCTCTCAGGTGAAGAAGTTGAAAGTTCTCATTAAACAGACTTTACCTTGCTGGTAGCTAAGTAGGACTCTGCACCTGCAAACAGAGGACCAATGAGTTCTCTCTAATACCCACCATCAGAGCTCTAGGTAGTATTGCATAGGCCAGTTAGATGCTGGACTGAGAGAGTAAATGAAGTGCCAGGTGTAACTGGGAATGAAGAAGTGGCATGTAAAATTTCACATAATCAAAAGCATCCTGGAGACGGAAATAAACCTTTGCTTCTAGTATTTCACTTGCCTGAAAAGCAAAATACCTGCCAAAAATGAACAGGAAAGTATGCCTCTAAATCAGTGCCATTCTCAGCCTCTGTATAAAATCTCATCATCACTTAGACAGGAGAACAGAAATCTAAAGACACCTGGTTAGATTAAGTTGTGGTTTATTCCCTTCTCCCAGCTGAAAATAAGGCAGGGATGCAAAAGGTTCCTGATCATGTTCTTGCGAAGTCATGTTGCTGAGAATGATTGATTTGTGGGGTTGGTTTGCAAGTTGATTTGCATGAGTGTGTATATGACTACTTACAGAGTCTGTTTCCTATTCTGATGAAAAAAGGACTCAAGAATGACCTCTTCCCCTCAGGGAAAGGCAAGGAGGAAAGAAAAGAATGCCCTTTTTTTGTTTTGCTGCTATTCTTTGCATTGTAATAGCATGCACACACTTGATTTGTATCAATAAAAACAGTTTTCTGGACTAAGGTGAAATTTATACATGAGCCTCAGAGTCAAGCAATTGTAACATGTGCCTTCCAAGGGAGTTGCATTGCACTGACAGTTAACCAAATTATTTGGAGATTCCTGTAATTTATCATCAAGCAAACTGGTTCACTGACCAGTGCAAGGGTTGGGAATGGGAGAATTAGGTTCAAGTCAGTGATCCATATGGGTCCCTTACTACTTCAGATATTTTATGATTCTATAATTCAAACTACATCACAGACACCTGTTTGTCGGATTTTGTTGTTCACCCCTCCCAAAGATACCCATGGTGCACCTATTTCCACTGTGATTGTTAGATACACACAGCCTCCCTTTTATTGTTTGTAAGGAAACAGAATAAAAGCAAAGGGTGAAATTCACCTCCTCTGACTTCAGCTGTCTAACCCAGCTACCCTGGCTCTCAGAACCTCTCGTGCTGAGAAACTGGTAACTTCCCAAGGGCTCTTACACCAGCGTTAGGCTGAGACAAATCATTCCAGAAAGGAGCTGGACTCCCATGCTTGTTCAAATTTAAGGATTCCTACAATTTTAAGATCAGTAACACCATAATGAAACAGTACACATCAAAGTAACCTGACATCAGCTGAAATAATTTATTATGAAAAAGAAGCAAATTAAATATTTATTGGAGCTCAAGATCTGCAACATTTTTAAATAGAAAGCTAAAGTTTAATGCATTTCATATCTACTTGGTCAGTTCAAATGCATTCACTTCAAAACAATTCTGAAGACACCTGCACAGCAGGCTGCAGGACACTATCTAAGAAAGTCACAGTGTTCAAGTCTCTTTAAGGTCACAGAAGACCAAATTACTCAAGTAACAGAAGCATCTGCCTTTCTTGAGTACTCTGAAGGTATTGTTGGAACATTTTGGTCACTGTCCACATAAGATACTGTCACCAGTGGCACTGGACATGCCAACTGGGAGTCAATTATTTATAACACAAATCACAGTCATGTAACCAGTACTGAGACTGAACTAACAGCTGAGAGTTTGATGCAGGCAAATAATAAAAAAACCCAGTGAGATAAGGACTCCCAATAAGAGTGCAAATATATTCGTTTTGTAGTGTGTACGTAAAAAACATGTTTTTACACTTCTGATATAGTGCTCACTGTGCTGAAGGACCAGTCACAGCCAAAGCAGGTTCAGGACCACCAGGGAGAACACAAATGTGGCCCTGAGCCAAGTCCTGCCTCTGTCTGAACTAGAGCTGTGGAAGTGATTGCTGTTTCCCTTCTAAGAGAAATGAAGTGATACATGTGGTTATGGCTTTACGACATGCACTTTCTTCAGGTAGGACTTTTGAAAGGCATCACTGTCTTGAGAGTGTCTTGCAATAACCTTGGTTTATAAACCAGCGTGGGATTAAAGACATTAGCCACCTTGCCCCATTAGCAGCATCACTGAAACAGGAGAACAAGTCCTCTTTGAAATGCAGTTTATTCTACAAACATTTAGAGTAAAATCTCAGTTAATTTCCATAACTGCATATAATACCAGAAAGAAAAAGCGCTAGTATGGTCATTTGAAGGTTACTCACAGCAGCTTTCTAAACTACTCACTTGCTAGGGAAGGAGTAAATGGGAGAGGAAATGTTTCCTTTAGTTATGCTCATGTTATCCTCTTTGGGCATTTTGTTTCCACACATCCACATTCATCTACATACACATATGTGAACTGGACTGTCTTATGCTTAGAGCAAATCAGTTCCACCTTCACTTTATGACTTCTTTTTTCATGGCAGCAAGTGCATTTGTGTTCCATTTCATTGGTCTCCAAGGAATACCTATAGAAATGAGGTTTCTCACATCAGTATGCTGCCTGTTATCTTCCCAAACTGATCCATATTTGCTGCTCCGAACAGAAGTACTTCTAAGGAGCAGAGGAGCAAACTTTCCCATCTATTTTTCTGCTTATTCATTACAGCCTTTCCTCAGGATGCTATTGGCCATGCAGGGCCAGATCCTCTGACACCAGTGGGGAAAACACCAGTAACTTCAGTGGATTTGGGAGTAGGCCCATTTCGGCAAGACAGAAAAGAACAACTCATGCACAGAACACACGGCAGGAAAAAACTTCAGTAAACACCACAGCTGTTCAAAAGCCACACAATGACATATTTAAGAGCATGTTTAATAAATTTAGCTGATGTCTTTCCAGAGGGACCTGTTTTCCTAGCTAAGTCCCTCCTATCACATTGAAGACATTGCTAATGGCTGCTGTTCTGCACTCCCAGTTTCCCAACCAGGTCCTTTTAAAAAGCAGGAAGCTTCAGCCTGCTGGTAACAAGAACCCAGAAAGACCAGCCATGGGGGAGGATAGAGAAAGGTTTCCTACTTACACAGAATAGGTACTGCACATCCCTTCACAAAAGGGCATTGGGACTGGAGCAGCTGATCTACAGTTGTCATGCACAATATACTGCTCTTTCACATTGCGTTTGCATTTGTGCGGCAGGTCGATACCTGAGTAGAAGAACACTTCTGTTAGATCTTTTCAGACTGAGGAATAAATGTTTTGAAAGGTATCTGCTAGTAAACCAAGGGTAGATCATCCTAGTAAAACTTTTTACAGTTCAAATGCATAACTGAAACCACAACTGAGAGTGCAAAGAGGCAGTAATCGAGCAAAACAATTTCCTGCTGGTCGAGGTACTTTTCCACTTGTGGACCAGCTTTAATCATGCAAAGATTAAACCAAGACCTAAAGGAGACATGAAGGGTTCAGGTTTTACTAAAATTGCTATAAATTACATTCGTGACTCTATTGCAACCTAAGATTTCTGAGTGGATGCTACAGAAAAAAAAGACCTTCCTTTCTATGCAATTTTCCAATGGAATAACACAAAGAACATTTTCTACAAATTTTTGTATCAAGAGTATTTTTCAAGCTAACAGTATTTCAGTTATTTAGAAACACAGAAAAGATGATAAAAAAAATTTAATGTCCCCATTGAAAGAATGTGGCAGATTTTTAGTCTCAGCTGAGAGGCAAAAAACAGTTCTGTTGCTGTAAAACTGTCTTCCAGTCTGTGGAAACTTCGGACTCTCAGTGCATGCAGAAACAGGACTACAAGCAGGAAGAACCAAACAGTATTGGAATAGAGAATCAGTGATTTAATGCACTCACATGTCTTACAACAGCCATCTGAAGTCACATCAACTGTCCCCTGTATTGAAAGTAACCCGAAAAGTTAGTTCAGATGCAGGTATTGCTAAGGAGATAGTAGTAATTATGAGAGTTCCATTATATTCCCTTACCTCTAATCAATGCAGATTCCTCACCAGACCTTTTTGTGTACCAATTATATATAAAACTGCTTAAAAAAAACTAAACCAAACCAAAACAAACCATCCAGTAAGGAAGGGAATTAACTTTCTTAAAACTATATACCCTCCTACAAGCCAGGTTAGATGTCCTGGCCTGACTTTATGCAGGTCTTATTGAAGCCAGCTTAAGAACCCCAGCCCCAGAGAATGACAGCTGCTCCTGGAGTTGAACAGCCTGGCCTACACAGAGCCTATGCCAAAGCTAACTCAAGTACATGGTTGTTCTTGTCCCTGCTTTGATTTTCAGATCTGCTGTGAAGTCCCAAAATGCTTCTGAAAGTTACTGGAAACCACTAATAGATGAAAACCGGGGTGTGAATGATACCCCTTGCTCGTTCATGTTCCACTTCTTTGCTTAATGATACACCACATATCAGAAGGCACTGTGTTCATCAGACCCCCAAGGATCTGTGGTGAGTTACCATTTGTTCAATTGCATTTTGTAACACTGATGTTTCTCAAGTGATGAAAAATCCCACTTTGCTATTGCCCCAGTACCCTTCTCTTTCAAGTTCCAGTTCTTATCCCACAGCAATGTGAACTGTGCGGGTTTGTTTGCTTTACTGCCATGGTACACTTCATTTAGGCTGAAAAAGTACATTTCCTTCAAACAAGGATGACCAGCTCAGAAAGACCAAGAAATACTGAAGTGACTCATTCAAAACAGTAAAGCTAAATCCCAGGCCAGCAGCATTATGGCTCACTCCTGAAGTCTTTCTCTGGCTGTAATATACTTACTGGCACACAGTTTGCTTCTTCAAATGGTAGGCAGACTTTTATTGTACTAGTCAAGGAAAACTGGCCCGCTGCTTCAGTGCATGTGTACTGAGTACAGTTATCATATGGATCTTTATAACTCTTTCCAACCTGATAAAAACAGGAAAAAAAAACCCAAGTCAATATAGTATAGCAATAAAAATAGAATACTGCAACAGTAATACAATCAATGAACTGGCAGAGGGACTGGGTTGTTCATATTACTCTGAAAGGGCTGAGATGTCTGCAACTCACATCTTCAAAGCTCACCCACCACTAGCCTATGCAAAATCCCTTCTGAGGCCAGCCAGCAGGAAAGAATAAGAAGTTGGTAGCAGAATGAGCATAGAGGTATGAGCAGAAATGCCAGAAGATAGGTGTGTTAATGTCTGTGAGCTAAAATATACACACAAAGAAAAATAACTCTTTTAAAAGGTTTGAACAGTTTTCATTTTTAGTAGATTGAAGAAAACAAAAAAGTTTGAAAAAGGACAAAAGTCTTTGCAATAGAGGTTAATGGGTAACAGCAAAGCCTCCTCGTGGAAAGAAAAAAATTGTATATTGGAACAGGAGAATCTAGCTTGCAAGATTAATTATCAAACAATAAAAGGATGAAATAGAAAATATGCAGGAGAGCTACCAGAGAAGCAATAGCATACAAGACAATAGTCACTGGTTGGAACAACATCATTAACCATTCACAGGAGTAGCAGACTGTAATAAAACCAAAGAGCTAGAATCATGGAATCATAGAATCATTAAGGGTGGAAAAGACCTCCAGGATCAAGTCCATCCTTTAAAGGCTTGGTTCATTAACTACACAACTCTACACTCACAAGACATGGTGTATTACCTCAGGTGTTACCAAGTCACTACACTGCAGTAGCTAATAATTTCTGCCTCAGCAAATTCAGAACTAGTGGTAGTACAGCCATGTGAGATTGCTCACACTATTTACCCCTGCATGCTCAGGGAAAGAAAATGAAACTGTTTCCAGATTGGAGCAGTATCATGTGAAGCCTGCTCATGTATCTCTGCAAGAGCACTATTACACATCATCATTCCTTCCAAATTCTTTCTTGCTATTCCATGTCAGGATAAAGGGTGGGGGGACACACATGATTTCCATTCCTACCCAAGATACATAATTTTCAACACACTAGTGCCTGTGAGATGCACACAGCAGAGACCAGCTGTATAAACATCTACCTTTACTTTGGAAACACAGATATTTTTACATCTCCTAGAGATCTTCCCAGCCTTAAAATGCATGACACTGGGAAAAAAAATGCTGAGGTCTTTTTGGTAACTCAATCTTGTGTGCAGAGCAAGGGAGTGCTTACCTCAATGGTCACATTGCCAAATGGAAAATTTGCCACACATGCCACTTGCTGGCACTGGCTGCAGCATTGACCCTGCTCTTCCACATAGCGAAAGCCCTGTGGAAATAAAGTTTCCATTTATCCATGTTAACTGATGTCATATTCATGAAGCATCTTTGGATCAAAACTACACTGAAGATGGCAGAGGAAATGAGCCAATCTCCTGGTTTCATCTTTGTTGTCTTTAGAAAACTGTTGGAACCACTTTAAGCCTCACAAGCAAAGCCAGTAATTTTTCTCCCTTATTGAACAGTGACTACTGGACACTTCAGTTGCCATGAAGACCCTGTCTATTGGCTATTCTTCTTCAGGCTTACACACAAGACAGGCCAGATATATTAATTCAGCATATAATTACTTAAATATTAATTCAGCACATGATTACTCTGCCACCAGTGCTTGGTCTGATATCATTATCCACAAGCACTATTGCTGTCAGACATGTTAAGATTCCCTCCCCTGTGTTTTAGGTCTCCATTGGTCTCTCAGTGGGTGTGGGTGTGGCTGGCTTCAGGGTAAAAGACAATGAAAGGTTTTGTCCATTTTTAATGCTGGTGGTGGGTCTGGCCTTATCTGGGAATGAATGGAAAAGCAACCACTCTGTTTATATTCAGTAACAGACTGAACTGGTTTTGTGCTGATTCTCATAAATACCGAGAAGTAGCAGAGTACTCAGCTCACAAGTACTGAGAACTGTCTGGAAAATACAGACCACTGCACAGTTTCTTCACAATCTTAATTTTTGATCTGACAATGGTCAATGCCAACAGAATGGCACAAATATCTTTCAGCACTCAAATTTTAATGGGTTTGAAATCATTCTCCCTTAGGGCATCTTTCCAAGGCTGACCTCTTAAATTTGCTAAAGCAAAAATAACTTGGCACCCTAAAAATGACTTTACAAAAAAAATAATAGAAGAGTCTATCCTGCTATCTTGCAGTGAGAATGCAGTTACACTATCCCGGTTTCAGAGTATATCCCCTCTACTGCCCTCGTTCCTGGTCAAGGAAGTGCTGACCTGCTGGCAGGTGGTTTGGCATTTCACTGGAAGACACTGGATGAGGTTGGTCTGTGTCACGAGATCCTGCTCATCTGTGCACACACAGTTCTCACAAGAGCTTTTAGGCACCATTGCTCCCGGCTGGAAACACAGGGGGAGAGAGAAGGCAGGTCATGACAAGAATTCAGAGGGTTCTAGAATAAACATCCCCCTTGACTATCAAAAAATTAATGCTTATGAGGTTTATTTTTGGAAGATCTTCCTGAAATGAATACTTCCAGATCTCTAAAACCTCACAATCGGTATCACAAAACGAACACAAGGCTGACACTCCCAAGTGCATCAATGATGTCAAATGAGTTATTTCATAAATTCCATGCATCTACTTTTGCTCAGTTTGACATAGAAATTAATCTTGCAACATTCAGTGAAGTTTAAAATTTGTATTCAATCATAATTCTGACCTATTGACTCTAAAACATAGGTCAGATCTCATCTAGTAAGCAGTTACTGGTCTTTAGCATTACCTATTCACTAACCTATCACAGAATCACAGATTGCTTGGGGTTGGAAGGGACCTCTGCAGGTTATCTAGTCCAGTGCTCATTTCCAGTAGTACATAAGACTATTGGCAGGGAAAAATTACCAGCCATTCTAATCCCGCTTTTTGTATAAGTATTGGCAATAGCGACTTCAGAAAATTCTGACTTAGGCAGCATTAACTTGTGGAAAGAAGTGTCTGGAAGAAGACCTACCTTAAATTCAACTCCTTCAGAAACACATACACCTTTTGGTACTGTACGAAAAAACAAAATGAAAAGGATGTGCTAGGAATGATGCAAACAGTTAATGTAGCCATCTCTGAATTGTGAGTGATCCAGAGAAGTCAAAGAGTATAACTGGACTTAATAGCCCACACAAACAGGGGAAAAAAGTAACTAGTACATGGTGCTAATTGTTATTCAGAAGCCCACATATTATTCAGAAGTCCACATCTGCTTAGATGTTACGCATGAAGTGGGAGGTAATTCTATATCCTGGAATTTTCCATAAGGTAAAATCTATTTACCTCATGGTTTTTTTACCCACACTTGAAATTACTTGACCTTTTCTTCATTGTTAACACCTTGCTGGTAACAAAGCCAGTGGGAAGCTGGCTCATGTATGTGCATCTAGAAATGTAACTTGGCAGCAGAGCTTCTGGATGGGTTCAATTTAACCATCATTCATAATCTGATCAATAGCTTACACTCACTGAATACTGGCTACAGAGAACCTACACCAGTTACTTCAACTTCAAAAGAAAAAGGTAAAAAAAAAAAGCACCATTTGTAAAGGCTGACAGAGAAGGGAAGAGGCTATCACTTATGATTTTAACTCATTCAGCAAAAAAATAAATAATTCAAGGAATAAAAAATCACCTTCAAGAAACAAGGTACTTACTACAGGAGAAGACAGGACAACAACCATCCTCAGATATAGCAACCACTGGTTGGAAACCTAAGTCACATCCTGTTTTGTTGATAATGCAGGTTTTTATATCACATTCTGCAATAGATAACAGAGATAAACTAAGCCAAAGCATCCCATCCAGCAGAGTTGCTTGCAGACAAAGCTTGAACATCCAAGAAATTGTGTAGAAATAGATGATTCTTGCATCACACATTTTTGGAGTTTGGGACATGTTCAGGTGAAGTACCTCTAAGTTTGCTCCATTGTAAAGCTCTTTCTTGGACATATATTTATGGCCCTTGTTCCTGCTTCTCTTCCACCACTGGATGTCACCTCTAAAAAAACTAAACACTCTTAGACAAGTGACAGGGAAACAAGCTGGAGTAAAGATAAATGAGGCAGAGAGTGAAAAAATGAAGAGGCAGTGGATGAGAGCCAGAAATGCAAAGGTTGGGAGGGACATGCAAGGTAAAGGACCTCGACAATGTCCACTGTTCCCTTAAGGCATCCAAGGAGCCTAATGGACCTCTTCCTGGTAGATTGAAGGGATGAGGAACAGAAAAAACATCCCACCACCATTGTCAGGATCCCCTGTCCTACATCTTGCTATAGGTGCTGGGAATGGCCAGCATTAGGAGCAGGCTAGTCTTGTGCTGTGGTGGCATTTGAGACTGGGAGGATGCAAATGCAAAGGTGAGTGCAAACATATATCAGGAACATCCACAGGAAGCCTTAGGGGAGCCTGGAAGATAAACCTATCTTCCCTTACTGGAGGGGTCTCTGTGAAAGGATTACCCTCTCATCTCAGAAGGACAAGAGCGAGAGGATTCTGTGAAGTACCTGGTAGTCCAAATGATCTATGGGGAATATTCCAATGTAAGCATCTGTCAGGTCATGGCACTAATTTAGAATACAAGTTGGACCAGAGGAGTTCTGTTCTGATAGCAAGAGCTCCCCGCATGTAGATAGAAGAAATGATGACTTCAGTGTTTATTTGAATCTTGTATCCTTGGGATACCGGATCTCACTGGAGGATTACTGCTGAAGGCATGATGACACATTATGACATGTGAACTATCTACTCACCACAGACAGTCTCTGTGCAGCATGGGTCATCCAGACGTGGTTTTGTTTTGCGTACAAAGCCCTCTTTTGTGCAGTTGATGGGTGGAGATTTAGCACAAGGGCGGGGGAAGCAAGAGATATTCAAGGTCGCTTCATCACAAGTACAGTATTGACAGTCATGCTCCCAAGCCTCTCTAGGCTATGAAAACAATAAGGATAGCAGTTCAGAGAGCAAAAACTGGAAATATTATATCAATGAATGCCTGCTGCACGACAGTGCTGGGTTGAGTTCAAATCCTGGAGGGATGCGAAGGGAACAGTAAGAAAAAACCCTATTATTTGCCACCTTCCTCTGCTGGTTTATGTGTTTGCAGAAGGCAAGCCTGGTAGTTCTACCAAGAAACCGATTCCCACAAACTGCTATTTCTGCTTCTATGCCTCAAATGATTAACTGCACTTCTGCAGTTAATAAAATCTGCTTTCCTTCCCAGTGTCTTTGCAGTTCACTGGTTTTTAAGCTTAGAATTAGAAGAAACAGCTCATGTAGCCATTTTTACAGGAGGTCACAGAACCCAGATATAGTATAAAGACAGTATTTTCCTTTCTCTTACCTGTTTCACTGACCCATCTTGTGCAGTGCAACCTGTAAAATGAATTGCATGTTACTTTAATGACAACTGAATCAGGGAAAACAAGAGAAGCAGGAAGACAGGAATAGAAGGAAAGTCCTCAAATCTGAGAAACAACCACAAAGAGAAAGAGGAATCCAGAGTTCAAAGTCACAGGTTGTATACCCAAAAAAATCTTCCCCCAAAAAAACATTCTCCCCATAAGAACAGGTAGAAATTGTCAATCCGAAATGCTTCCAGCCTAACCAGAAACAGTCAGTATCAAGGTCTCCCCTCTCCCCCCCCCCCCCCCTTCCCCCGCCCCGGTTCCTCTGTGTCCAAAATATCCCCCTTAATGTGCACTTCTAGTGAGGATCTTACCCGCCCCCCTCCCCCCTTCCCATCACACCATTTAAATTATTTCTTACCACAAACAGAAGCACAAATGCCATCATGATCATTCAGCAGAGTTTTCCCATCAGGACAGTAGCATCCCTCAATAAACACTGATGTGTTATTTTGGGAGGGGAGGGTGTCCATAACGACTTCTCTGCACAATTAGAATATAAACAGGAATGAATGAGAGGCAGAAATGTAGCCCAGGGCAATTAGACTCCTAAATCCTATGGGAATGTGAACTTCAAATTTCCCTGTCAATTTTCACATCATGGACTTGAAAAATGCCTTAGGAAATGACCCACCTGCTGAAGCAAGTTTTTCTTCTTGCTTCACCACATGGCTTGTACACCTGATCCCGAGGACAGATGGCCTCTGTGGAGCATTGCAACACACAAGTTAAGAAGTCCAGACCCACGTGTACCCTTCAATGCACAGCGGGCAAAGCACCCACGCTATCACAGCCCACCTCGTGGGTCCGCACAGCCCAGGCTCCTGCCCAGAGAGGGGCTCCCTGCAGCTTCACCAAGACGGGCCAATGGATTCAGCAAGGTCTAGCGACAGTACTAGCAGAGCTCGCCCCTGAATCGCGGGGTCCCCCTGAGCAGGGCGGAGCGCGCAGAGAGAAGCGGTGTGTTGCCATCTAGTGCCGAAGCTTTAGGAAGCATCGGAGTCAGCTGAGCTACTCGGGAGACAACACGGGCCTGTTTCCCCCTTGTTTTGCATCAGTTCTGGGCTGGAACAACCTTTTTATTTGTTCCTGCTTTTTCCCAGGTCCAGAGCAGCTCAAAAAAGATTGAAGCCTGATGATGTGGAGGACCATAAACAAGCATGTAGGTGACAACAGACCAGACTTGCTTCCCCACTAGCAGTGTTTCCCAGACTTACCACACTGGCCATTCGCCTGCCTCCTCCAGTCCACGCAGACCCCGTGGAGCCCGCACAAGGCTGCGTACGTCTGCATGCTCTGGCACTCGGTGCTGGGGTGCTCTTCTGAGCACCCACTGGCCACACACGCCTCATAGTAGGGCTGTGGGGGGACCACGCCGTGGCACTCAGTCAGGGTCCTTCACAAAGCAAGGAGACAGACCTTGGGTGACTTTCAAGGAAGAATTCAAGAAGCAAACCATCCACACCCAGGCAAAGCCTCAAGGTAAAGATACAACTACAAATTGCTCTTGTGGGCAATGTACCCACGCAGCTTAAATAAGAATGAGCTTTAATTCCCATTCTTTATAATGCTTTGAAAGGAAGCAATTTTATGTTAGGCTGAGACCTGCAAAGGCTCCTGCACAGCTCATAGCTATAAATCTATATGCTGACATTTTTGTAGTAGCATGTTTATAAATCCTGTTTTAAAGCACAAAATTATTTTAAAAACAGACACACACACTTAGTATATTTTGATTCTGTATCTTTCAGAGCTTTCAGATACTGATTCATAGCTAGCTCTCCAGAACTGGCAGGCAGAGGGAGTGCCAAGTGGAAGACACTATTAAGGCAGGACTGATTTTGATGATGCAGCTGAAAAATATCTGCCAAACTCGGTAACACACATCAGTTCACTGCTCAGTTTCACAAGGTATGCAAGACTTCATATTTTCATCATATCCTGTAATCAGTTCACCCGAGCCATGTAGTAAAACACTAAATTATCTTGTGGACTTATTCTTCTGATACTTTTGGGATTGTCTTACCAGATGATTTTACACAGATTAGAGGGCTCACAGTGCTGGGGATATTCAGTCTTAGCTGGTTCTGAGACACCTGGATTGCAGTATCTGTTGGTAGGATATGGTACTTTCCAATCTAATGCCATGTCTTTGAAGGACTCGATAACCTCACCATTCCTCTTCAGAGCATCATCAGGCTTCTGGTTGGTGCAAGTACCTGGTAGCAATATAAAAGCAAAGTGACAATTCAAGGTCAGTTGATGTCGATGAAGCTGTTTTTAGAGAACATTTGGAGGGAAGTTCATGTCTTTGTGGGAAGGTAACAACATGTGGGGTCCTGGATAGGTTCACAAAAACTTTTTGTAGGAAGAGAAGGCTAGAAGGAATAGTTTGACAGTTACTCATGAAACCCAGAATTGACATGCTGGTTGATACATTTCTCTGGGTGACCAAATCAACTGAGATAGCTCTGTCTAGGATAGGACTGTCCAGACTTTTTTATATTCCCATATAGAGTATATATGTTCAAGAGGAAGGGCTTAGAAAAAGTCTGCCTTCATCCACCAACAGACTGCAAACAGAATGAAACGATGTGACTTAAAGCTCTATCTCCTGACAGTGTCTTTCCACTAAATAGTGATAAATTTATTACAATTTGTGAAAAATAGAAATCAATGGAGTTGCAAGCATTTAGAGATGTTTACAAGGGGATGAGAGAAAGAAGGAGGAAAATTTATTGCATTCATTATTGTCAGCTGATGAGGACACTCACCACATAGTCCCATGGTATTATTATAAAACTTTCCAAAAGGGAGTTTTATGTAAAATGCAAGTTGACTGTAGGACACATAAACCTCTAATTCAGGTATTTCAATTATGGCATAAAGTCCAGAACTGGTTATCCTGATACCATTCTTGGAAATGTCTGGAACAACTTTTTTATTGTTAAACAAAATCTAAAAAGAAGAGAAACAAAAGGTCTCCATGAACACTCTTCTGTTAAGTAAGTTAAATGATCTGTGCAACTTGAAAGCTGAGCAGTACAAATTCGGACCTTAGGTGCACCAAATTAAGTCTTTCAAAGACAGTCATTTAAGCAGTTTCTAAGATTATTTTTAACATGTCATAATTTATATTTGAGTGCTCATATCAGGATAAACCCCACAATTTTCAATTACGTGATCTTTTCCTGGATTTTTAGAATATAAAAGTTTTTGTTGATACAAAGCAAAAAAGAGAGAAAACAATGCAATTACATTTCCTAACCCATTCCATATTTTACAAGCTTCATCCTTTGCTGTGGCAGGACGTTTGGCAGTACAGTAAACTACAGTAACTATGGCAAAATAATATTGAAAATTCATTTTAATACAATACTTTACCAAATTTGTTTTTTTTCCATGTTCCATTGCTTGTGTCAGAATAACAGTAGAGTTGGAGTAAAAAATGATAAGGGACATTGAACAAATTGCTCCATCAATGGCACCACAGTAGTAGTTGTCTATGTGAATCCAGAACTTGTGAGAGTCAGGATGAATTGGCTTCACAAGGACATAGGTACAGTTTTCTTTAAAATGATAATATGTCCCATCAAAAGTCACATAATGTTCATTTCCCCATCCACTGCAAATACCTGGAAGACAGAGTGACAGTCTTGAAGTTTGGCTTATAAGCTTCCTGCAAGTACAAGCTGGTTTTAACTCTTTTACTTGCATCCAGTGAGAGCCTAAATAACCAGTTTCATAAAGAAAAACTAGCCTAACAGGGACACTCCTATCCACTTGTAATGGCCAATGTTTTAGATGGCATTTCTGTTCCATTTTATCCTACCGAAATAAAATGAATGTAATGTAGATGTTGACCACAAAGACTTATCCTTCTTGGATACATAACATAAATTTCAGGCATTTTTCTGCCACTTACACTGACACTCAAAGACTTCACAGCAACCGGTTTCATCGTAGTGTTTTGTGAACGGGAAACCATTGACACAGAGTTTCAGTTGCTGAGGAGGGCAAGTCATGCTGGACAGTTTGATATTGTTTCCTTCTCCCAGGCAAGTGGCAGTCTGGCAGCGTCCAAAATTCCATGTTTCATTAAACTATTGATGGATTGAAAAAAAAAAAAGAGGAGAGGCATGTAACAACATAATGTAACAAAATCTTTAAAATCATGCACGGCGACTGTGTTCTGTTCAGTTAATTGTCTAGCATGGCAAGAGTTGGCGTCTACTGTGTGTCTGGAAACCAGGCAATATGAAACATATAGCAATCAACAGAGCCTTAATATCTACTTTTTGTATAGGACTAAATATTAAGGTCCTGACCACTTTTGATCATGGGATATGGCCAGATGTGATTTCCTAGTCTTTGTTCAATTTGGGAAGCTCTGCCACATACAATCATTTAGATGTTTCAGGTGAACAGAAAAATCTTCAACTTATTCTCTCAGTGGAGGTTTCTGGTATAATTCTAAATCATCTAATTCAGCCACACCTATAGTACAGCTGTAGTGGTAGATACCAGCATCAGAGGAGAACACCAGATCTTGGCTGCAGACAATGCATGAATGATGAATGATGAAAAACTTGGACTTCTTCCAAGTCTCTCACCTTTCTGGGAGGAATGAGTGCAAGACAATCGCTCACAGGAGCCCTTGTGGAAGCAGGAACTTGGTTTGTTGCACTGGGAGTGGATATTGGTGGACAGGTTTCAGAATCTGGATCACAGCCCTTGACGGTCTCAGTATGACCAGTTTTACACTCTGCCCAAATTAATTCAATCTGACACAATTTATTGCAGACAGAATAAGCGCAACGATCCGATATATTCACTGGCAGAGAAACATTTTCTCCTGCAAGGCCAAAACCCAACTGTTAGCACCAGACTGTACATGAAATTTCTAACTCCCAAGGCCTATGCATCACAGATCAGCTACGTACTCAGCCCTGGATTTAACTATCTGGGTCTGCCTGTACCCGGCAGCCACATTCAGGTGTGACTGTCTGTCTGCAGCACCTTGAAATTAATGACTAAACAGGAGCTCAATTCATCCAAATGGCAAAGGCTGAGGGAGGGCCACAAGTGGCTTATCTGAAATTCTGCTCTTAAGTACATTAGCAGGAGTTGAAAATGAGTACAAGAGGAGAGAATACTCAATACATCACTGAGTGCATCTGGGGTCTTCACAAACACAAAACAGGAGGTAAGTGGATCAGGAGCTACTAACAGAAGAAGAACAGTCTTTCCTCCCCTGTTTTTGGAATATTACTGTGAGTTACAAGCTTGTGTTCAGCAGTTTGGGATTCAGGTCTCTGCTGACATTAGCATCTGCTATAAGTTTCCTTACACCAGAGATATTCAAACCAGAACAAAGTTACTGAATGTGAGAGAGTTGTAGTTCTGAAGCTGTTAGTTACAGTTTAAAGACACAACAACTTCCTGTGTCTGACTGCAACAGGCAGAATGAGCCCTTGCTGAAGCATCTTTATCTAATAGTACATCTTTCCACATCAGTGGTGCAGAACAAAAATTTGCATAGTTTCTCACCCATTTGTATCAACTGCCCATTGTCATTGCAGAAGCAGGGAGTGGCTGCCATTGGCAATGGAGGTGCAGATGTTACAGTCTGCGTATGTAGTTCTGCAGGAAATGAAATCAATTAATATTCAAATGCTCTGCTACTCTACTTTCAAGCTCTAAGACATCTATTACATTCTTTACAACCACAAAAAAAAAAAAAAGGAAAATATAATCTTTTTTTTACCCCCACTGCATTCTATACATGTACACACTAAACCCATCCTCTCTGTATTTATATACACTCTCTCTATTACACAATATGGTGCTATAATACAAACACACTTCCACTTGTAGGGAGTTTTATATATGCATACATAAAATACAATAAATCCCCCTTCTACTCTCACTTAATCATTCCAGTTTTCTAATCCTGCAGTACTTCACCTGACTTTGGAGAGGTGATTTCCAGTGGCACTCCATTTGGCTTTTCTAAGCCTTGTGGCAAAGAAACTGTTGGTTTAAATACAGACAGATCATATAGACATTTTACTATGCCACCTACACCTACACTCTGCTTTCAATAATTCTTTCCTACCTACTACTTCATTATACTTCTTATTTCACTTGTTATCACTTAGCAAATACCAAACACACAGGGTCACTATCAAGTCTTTAGCTCTTCGACTCATGTGAGTACAGATGCTGACTTTTAATATTCCTTGTAGTCTTTGTATAACTGCTGCCAGGATAAAACACTTTTTTTTTTT
This sequence comes from Corapipo altera, assembly GCF_003945725.1. Lineage (NCBI taxonomy): Eukaryota > Metazoa > Chordata > Aves > Passeriformes > Pipridae > Corapipo > Corapipo altera. The sequence continues at coordinate 9,300,780 of NW_020884904.1, forward strand.
GCCACTTATTTTGTTTGCCATAATCACGTGACAAAATTCTCAGTTGTCTTTCTCTCTTTTTACTTCCTACTTTTTGCTCTTTCACATTCTCTTCACTCTGCAACTTATCTTTTGGAAAGGGAGATAACTGCCAGGCAGCTTTATTTTCATGTTCCAGTTACCCATTTGAGACTCACTTATTTCAATGCAGAAAACAGTACAATAAGAACCATACTGTGATATAGGTGATAAGAAAGAGAAAAACAAGGTTTGGAAGTATGAAATATTGATACTAACACCACCAGTGTCAACTATGATATGCCCAAAATTATTGTAAAATCTGTACTGAAAAATGGCCAAATCTCTCTATTCTCTCTTTACCTCACTGACAGTAAGGTCAGTAAGAATCTATAAAAATTACACTTTTGGTCCTCAGTACAAGATCCACAAGCTCTGATCCCTCATTTTTGAAACTTCAGTAGTCTTAAATTCTTTGCTTGTCCTAGACACCCAGTAGGAGTCTTTTTCCAAGATGAATAGATCTTACTACCATTACAGATTTCCACAGAGTCAGCACCAAACCTCTTACAGATCTAGTACCTTGTGCTGGTGTAGATGGTGTTCTGCATGTGGTAAGTGTTTTAATGATCTCTCCATTAGGGCCACAGACAGCTTCACCACACTCAGTCCCATACACGTGGCTGTACACAGTTTCATTTAAGGTGTAGGTCTTTCCATTGTAACAGCAAAGGCAAACTGAGGCACCAAAAGAGCAAATATCACAGTAACAGAGGACACTTGCAATATAAATACAAATGAAAAGAAAACCAAACTCTGCGTTTATAGTTTTGAAATTCACAACATCAAACATGAATTATCTGTCTGAAAAAATTTTCTCAGTTTTTACTTAAGAAGCTGCACTGGTAATCTGTCTCATTTATTTTAAAGTGGATTGCATTTTTCTGGTTGCTGGTGTTTCTTGGAGTCAGCTTGCATAGAGCGATAAGTGATTGGTAAAAGCATCAGAACTGGTATTGCCCTAACGCCATGGGGAACACAGGTGAATTCCCTCTTGACTGGGAACGTGAGTGGGATTACTGCCTTGCTGAGTGATAAAACACTGGCTCAGAAGGTGTTGCACAGCTATTTCCACCCACTAATGAGAAGCATGCAGTGATAAACAATTTCATTTAAATGTAGGAGAAGCTATCCAGATTTTGGAGAATGTACATTCAGGAACCAAAGGAAATATATCTATTACTGCAAAACTGAAAATGTGTTGTTTGCTGGGTCACCTTGCATTTTGGGATGTGGTTTCTCCCAGATATGGGAATGAACTGATACCATACTTAAAGTGTGTCCTTTTGGCACACAAATATATTTGTCATAAGCTAGCTGTCTCAGCTTATTTTATGAAATTAATGGACAGGACTTTACAAGATTTGCCCTGTTCTAAAAGTACTCATTAAAACAGGTACCATGAATGGCCTGCTACAGACTAGTGTCTGTTTTCACTGACTACCAAGGAGGTGTAAAAGTGGAAAAAGTGGTATTTACCTGGATAGAATGAATCCCACATGTCATACCTCTCTCCTTCCTCTCTATGACTATCCTTTAGACAGTACTTGCGGTCAAAGGCTTCATTTTCCTTATCAAAGTGTATCTGTATTGCTGTGCATCCACCTATTAAACTACCTATCTGGATTCCTATTACCAGTATGTTTGAAGTAATATATGATATGGGGTTGTTTCAGTCCTATCATCATTCAGTGCACGGTGAAGGTGGTGAAAAGTTACCTTTGGAGTCTTCGGTACATAGTTTCTCTACAGGATCACTGAAGATAAAGAGAAAAGAAGACTTGTTTTATTGACTTGAATCAGTATATGGTATAGCAATGTCTGCAACGGTATCTACTTTTACATAAAATCTGCTCCTGGAGGATTTAATAATTATTGCCACCACCTATGATCAGTAACAAAATATTGCCTAGCTTGTCCTTTCCAGTCCTATTCCGCCTTTCTCTCCATCAACTGACCTACCATGAAGTGCAGCTGGGGAGGGAGACACACTCCCTGCTCTCCTCATCAAAATATGGCTTGTCAGGGCTACATTCTGGGTAACAGCCTGGAAAATTAAAGTAAGCAAACCATTCTTAGTCTTCATTACATAAATACAGGAAAAAACATAAATACCTCTATCAGATGGAGATTTTATTCCAAAATGAACGTGATTCCAGTATGAATGTTCTTTTTACTACTAGTTATCTTTCCATTCCTCTTTTTTCCTCTCTCCCAAAAGTTTTAATTAACTCTGTCAACAGATAATTATTCTTTGCAAATTTATATTGAATGGCTTTTTATTTCTCCCCATATTTAAAGGCAACAGGCAAATTATGCTACGAATGGTACCATCGCATGGAGAATTAGCCTAGGTAAGGCATGGTCAATGAGCTTCTGGGGCAAACCTTTCAGTCACCCAATGCTTAAGACATTAAAAGTAGACTGGTAGCTCTTAAAAACTGCATTAAAGAAAGAATTACCTTCTAGACTATACAGCAAGTTCCCACATTTCCCTTGTGGGTTCCTGCAGGTCCTTAGACAAGGGGCTCCACAGGGTTTATAGAACCATTCATGTTTGTCAGGTGGATTGTAATAATCACAGAACACAGCTGGAACAGAAGAATAAAACACCTGTAGGTCTCAGACACTGGGCAAGGATTATTTTTAAACCTTGTTTAAAAGATTTAAATAAGATAAACAAGATTTAAAAAGCTTGTTAATCACACATGCATTGCAATGTCAGTGTTCTGTCTCTTTATCTCCCGTGTGCCTGAGGACATGGAGCACTGCTTTTCTATGTGCATTTTCAGTGCAATACTTACGGCAAATGGCAGGTGTTCTCCAATTGATACAGATGCCAGCTCTGCTACAGCTTCTTGAATAAGCAGCAACTGAGGTACAGAAGCACTCACAGTCTCCCACACTGTCACAGCCACAGAAGTCAGAAACACAAGATTCATAATACGGTATTGGATTCACCTATCAAAATAGCAACAGATCTGTCACCACAGGTGTATTGGCTACACTCTGTTTTAATGAGGGAAAAGGTTCTGAATTTCTGTCATGCACTGGAAGTTTGTGACAGGTTGGGATTGTCATGAAGGAGCTATGATATTTTACAACAGGTAGTTTTCTATTTTCACCTGCCTAGTAGAATTGGACTCTAATTCTTCTCATTCTCATGTGTGTAATACTGTCACTTATCCTCAAAATGTCTTTCCAGTGTGATTTCTCCGGGACTGAACTATCTTGCTTCAGCTTTGCACAACCATATAGTGTGCATTCTCTAACTGAGAGACAGTGATTAAATGAGTATAAAAGGAAATTCTGTTTCCACTTAATTTCATGTCTCTTGTGTTTTAACCTGTGTTAACATGTACTAACCAAGGAAATTAAATGAAGTTTGTTTTTAAAATGGTTTATTAAAGTGCATTGAAGCTTTGTATACACATTTTAATTAATAATTAGTACCCTTGTTTCTGTTTAAATTAATTCAATTTGTCTGAAATAAACAAAATAATGAATCTCTTTAGATAATTTGAATGAACTTCCTCAAGTACAGTATGCAGTTTTGGGCATCACAATGTAAAAAAGACATTAAGCTATTAGAGAGCATCAAAAGGAGGGCCACGAGGATGGTGAAAGGTCTGGAAGGAAAGCCTTATGAGGAGCTCCTGAGGTCCCTTGGTTTGTTCAGACTGAAGAGGAGACTGAGGGGAGACCTCACTGCACTTTTCAACTTCTTCATGAGGGGAAGTGGAGAGGAGGTACCGATCTCTTCCTGTGATCAGTGACAGGACTTGAAGAAGCAGCATGAAGCTGAATGGGGGAGGTTTAGATTGGATATCAGGAAAAGATTTTTCACCCAGAGGGTGGCTAAGCACTGGAAAAGGCTCCCCAGAAGGGTGGTCACAGCACCATGCACCAAGTTCAAGAAGCATTTGGACAACGCACTCAGGCACATAGTGTGCTTCTTGAGGTGTCTTGGGCAGGGCCAGGAGTTGGACTTGATGATCCTGATGGGTCTTTTCCAACTCAGCATATTTTATGGTTCTGTACTGATCACCACACAAACAGACTTACACTGACTTATCTCTGGGTTTTACAAACAGCTATTTAACTTTTTAATTCTGCTGGCCAAGTATTATCCTCTTTATCTTCAGTTACTCAAAACAGGTACTGCTGTTTCCTCAATACTGTGCTACAGGATTTAACAGACATAGCTGTAAAGTGAGGTTCTGAGTGAGGTAGCCCTTGTACTCGAGGATTCTGTGTAGTAGCCCATTATAGTAAAAATATTCATGCAAATGTACTGCTAAATAGCAACAAATACCTAGTGGGAAACTATTGAGGATGACAGAACAGGATTACCTTACTGTGACAGGCTTCAAAGATATTACTCTTAATGATGCTGCAGTGCTTCTGTCCCAAGGCAGACTTGAAAGGTTGATCAGCACACAGGTCCGTCATGTTTATATTTGAGCAGGTGCTTGTTATTTTCCAGCTGTTTCCAAATTCCTGGATGCTCATCTCCATGGACTGCCCTCTGGTTGTGAAATCATTCCTTGAGCGGCCATCAAAGTCCCCACAAAGACCACAGACTTTTCCCTGGGAAGTTTGTGTAGGCACAGTAAATGGCTTGGTTATTTTGAGTGCAGCCCACTCTTTGACAGAAATAAACTATAGAACAGGTCAAGGCAAAATAGCTGCAAGATGCTAAACAGACATCAAAAACAGCTTAGAAAAAGCTGGACTTAAATGACAAGAACACTCTGTTAGTGTGTTGCTAATACTGCAAAGTGTCTGGCTTTACTTTTACCTCCAGGTATTTTTGAGTGTTTCATACTGACTGAACAATGAAATAAAACATAAATTATGACCTGCTTACTGCTTCTTCTTGAACACTAAACCAAACTCTTTTCTGAACACTGCTTTTCAGACATAACTCTCAGTCCATCCCATACCTACCTGGAAAGATGGTGCCACATGAACAACAACAGTAGTCTTTTGGTCCCACATGAAGTTCATCCCTTGATTTGTTTCAATCACAATATAACCTCCTCTGAGGTCCACTTTGTAATTTTTCTCAGCTCCTGGATCAGTAGCTATCTCCTGAATTCTTCCTTCCAAGAGCCTTATTTCACTGCTCTACAAATGAACAGATACATTGCATGGAAAGAAATCGAATAGAAAACTTAGTGTAACAGCACTGGTATTCTGCCTCTTGTTCTTTGCCTTATTCTTCTGTAGTCTTTGCACCATGTTGTGGTTTGCTGCCAGACGTGAGCCACAGACAAGACCCACTGAGTTTGAAGGGCAACTTCCATGACAATTCTTAACCTCACGGACACATAAACTGTCCTCATTCTAGAAGAAGTCTATTCTGCTGGCACAGCAGCTCCTGAGCACAGGGGCAATGGGCATGCCAGAACACCCCTTGCCACACTGCTTTGTTTCACCGCTTTGTTTCACCATCCCCTTACTCCCTACTATGGGAGAAATCTCTTTGGTGTACACTTTGGAGGAATGTTAAGCCTGAGCTGGAGGGAAGAAACTTTGTCCTGTGCTCAAACCATGGTACAGAAACATGCTTCTCTAAAAGCTTCACCATCACTCCTATACCACTAATGGTACAGATACAAATACACACACACAATGCACATACACAGAGTGCTGTTGACTCCTTGTATCTATCTCCTCACCTGCAGAAGTGTTCAGTGACCCTGTTAACACCAAACATCTAAACCTTTCCCAGCTTGTCTGCCTCTGCTTTCTGGCTGTTTGACTTCCATAGGTGCTTTCTAGCACCAACTAAGTAGGAATATAAGGGGATGACATACTAATTGCTACAAAATCAAGACTACAACTATTTGGTTATAACCTATTCAAAACAAACCTCAAAAATCAGTGTGATCTTTAGGGAGCAGATGGAGCGTGACTTTCCACAGGCGTTGTTCTGAATTACAATCCGGAAGGTGCCAGCATCCCTGTTATTAGGGCAAAAATCCTTAGAAAAATAGATAACATTCTGTTAGATCCTTTGAGACAACTACTCCAGTCATAAACACTTTCAGGAGCCCTAAGTGAATGACACTCTGGTTTGACTTCTATTATTTTGTCACTTCTTTATTCATCAAAACTCTAGGAATTTTAGAAGAATGCAGTGGAAGCTGACCTAGTGGCAGCTTCCCACTTGACCAAGATTTTCAAAAAGAAAAGGGAAAAAATGAGCTTTTCATAGCAGCAGTCCTGCCCAACAAAAAAGGAATTTTTTTTTTTTTTAAGTTAGCAAAACCAACTGTAATTTCAGGATGACAAAATGTCTCACCGAGTACTGTCTCATTACATGCAATTATTATACGTGAGGCTCACACCTTAACCTCTGCATGCTTCTGTCACAACAGAAATAATGTCAGTCTTGGATGGCTGAAAGAAAGACTTTTTAACACCATGCCAACATTTTCCTTGCAGGTGCTGGAATAATGTCCAGAAAGGGCTGTCCAACCCAGGAGTTAATAGTTTGGGATCACACAGTGCCCTCTTGTGTCACTTCTGAAGGTCAATTTGCTTTGTTTTTTCTGGAAAATAGCACTGTGTCTGCTCTAGGTACAAGAGGAGGGGACTAAGCCCTGCTCATGAGTGTTGATTATTTTACATGCGAATGCCTTTTAATTAGTCAGAGTGAAGCCTACAGTGTAAGCTGTGAAAAGCATAAGGATGGAAAAATGAAAAAAATTGATACCTGAGCTAGGATATAGTCACAGTCTCCCAGGAAATCAAACTTCTCCCCATCAAAGCTCATGTAATGCCCGTTTCCATACACAGTGCAGGTTCCCTTGCAAGGCTTGTCTGTGCAATTCCACTGCCTTTTGTTACAGGTGCTAGGAGGTAAAATGCAAAGAATCACAATGTTTCTATGAAACGTGGGTTTTCCTTAACCCCCAAAAGGGGCAGAATAATGAAAATGTTTGGGTTTTTCAGTGCTTCAAAGAAAACAATCATCTCACACTCTTCAAGCCATTCCCTCTCAACTGTTCTGAGATCAATGCCATCATGAGATGGCATTATTAATCAGAAAGTTCATATTTACTACTCAGACACATTTGAACTTTGTCTATTTTTATTCTATTTTTTCTTTCAAATATATTTTAAATCACTTAGTCCTGGCAGGAGACAGTGGGGATTTAGGAGGCAGATTCAAGATGAAGAACTGAATATTTCAACCATTTCTGAATATTAATCCTTGAGGGACCATGTGGTCAGTTCTGTTCCTGACTGCAGTGCTATGAACAAAATATTATCTCTGTCTTCCCTTGGATATTGGGTCTGGTTGAGATAGAGATAATTTTTTCCCACAGCAGCTTTGCATTGGCATCTAGAAATGCATTAGCAATACCCCAGTGTTTTCGCTGTTGCTGAACAGCATTAAGGCTGTCTCTTCAAGCATCCTCTCCTTACCAGCTGTCTAGGGGGTGGGCAAGGTCGTGGCAGGGGACAGAGACAGGACAGCTGTCCCAAACTGGCCAAAGGGGTATTCCAATCCATGTGATGTCTGCTCAGCAATAAGAGCTAAGAACATGGGGTGGTGTGGGAGCGTGAGGGGCCATTTGTTTTATGATTTTTTTTTCTGGAGCAACTGCTCCCTGAAGCCCTACTTCCTGAGAAGCGGTTGGACATCACCTGCTGATGGGAAATAGGGAATAAATATTTTATTTTCCTTTGCTTCTGCACACAGCCTTTCCTTTTGCTTTATTAAACTCTCTTTGTCTTGACCCATGAGATTTTCCATCTTATTTTCTCCCCAGTGCTGTTCTGCTGAGGAGGGTAGTGATTGAGCAGCTAGGTGGGCACCTGATGTCCAGCCAAGGTCAACCCACCAAACCTTGACAAACCTTACCTCTAGTTCAGGAGGACTGCAGACAGAAAATTTTTGTTGTTATACCCTTGACACAGAGAATGCATGTTTCTTCCCATGTGTGTACTGTACTCATAAGAAAACAAAGCTGTCGCTGCAATAAAACATCTTAATGACTCCGCAATAGCAACAACTGCTTACCAGGCTTTGACTTTACACGTTAAACTTGACTGCCTGTACCAATGGTGGTTAGACCAAAGTGTTTCCTCTTGGCAGAACTATACAGTCTCATCCTCAACTAAAAAATGAATAAGGATTCAAAGCATTTTACCCACCATGATTAGTACCAACAGTGAAATCTATGGCAGCATTATACCAGAAATTGGAGCAACTAGAGAATTAATTTATCTTGAGAATCATGCAACTGGAAGCACTGCAAGCCATGAGGATGGAGCATTGCAATTGCTCATGTATCTAAATTCAATCCTTTTCTAGAGTTCAGCTGTGCCCCATAGACACAGACTCAATTCCCCCTTATTGAATGAGCAAGCACAGACCAACTAGGGTAAGGCTGTTATTTCTGAAGCTAGTGTTAAAGCAGAAAAGCATGGAAATGGTTTGACAGAAGATCTTGATACATGTTCTCCTCAGGTGCAGGCTCCTGCAGTGGGTTGCAGAGAAATATTTTCCCTGTTATTTTTACAAGAAGCCTGATAGCCTAATGATGAAGAGTATAGCTCCAAAGTGCATCCTGCCCCCTGGGTGCACTATGCAAGGACAATTTTAACATATTTTCTTATAAAACAAAACTCTGGAATAACATACCATGTGTTGCAGTCCACTTTGATGGTTTCTCCAGGTTTATAAAAGTGTCCTCCATGGACACATGGACATTGATCTTTGGGAATACATCCTCCACTGCCATCCAATACCAGCCCATCAGGACACATGCAGCCAGAAACACATTCTGTGACATACTGCACATTTAAAGATGAAACAGAAGTCAATTCCTTAATGCACAGAAAGAACAGGGAACCAGCAGAGGTGCTAGTTCTGGATGCCAAACTTCTGGATTTTTTTAAAAATTCCTTAACTGTAAGCTAGTGACAATCAAGCTACAAGTATCACAGCTACATTGTTAGCTGTTAGCTATAACTGCTATGTGATCAGTAAAGCAGCCAGTTTGTGAACAGCATAACATGTTACCATCAGTGTTTGTTAAGGACAATCACACATGCACAGTCATGTTGCCCCATGTTCCTGCTAGGAGGTGAAGTCCTTACACAGTGCATGTCCTGAGTCTTACAGCTTTTCTGACACTCCGATCCGATTGCCCCAGGACCTGCTGAGCTGCAGTTGAAGTAATACATAGGAGCTGGGCAATCTATAGTAGGAAGAAAACACTTTAGGAAGGTAATTTAGTGAAAGCAATAAGGATACCACCAGCAATTGTAAAACTAACCAGAGCATTTCAGAGGGCAGTAAGTGTCTCTCACTTAAAGTTTCTAATAGCTTTTGCTTCAGCTCAATAACAGTGCAGGGAGAAGGCAGATAACTTCAAAGCTTTGGGAAGTATCCTCATCTTTTAAAGCATCCAGCAAGGATGGTGACATTTTACAAAGAAAAATATTATCAATAACCAGCACATTTCAAGGAGAATGAAAGACATGTGCAGAATACCAAATGTTACAGAAAGTGAGAGGTAACACAGAAAAACCTTATAAATACTAGCTGACATCATAATGTCGTTAAGAATCTCACCTTTTACCAGGATGGTTTCTCCAATGCAGTCTAATCTTCCTTGAATGCATTTGCTAAAGAGATTCCATAAAATGAAACACATCAGCTCTTTGCCCATTTCTCCCTCACAAGAGAAAAAGGCACTGTAAAGCTTCACTAGTCACATTCAAATTCCTATCAAAATGAATATTTGGTACAGCTATCAGTTTCACAGACATGAAGGAAGATAAAGAGACCCTGCTCTTAAATATTTTTCCTTCATCTGTCACTGATTTACTATACATTTTCCCTAAATGAAGCTTTTCCTAAGCATTTATTTTCCACTCCATGAGATTAGAATAATACTTTATTAAATAAGAGACCTCTTAAATTACTAAATGAATATGTGTTTATAAAATAGTCTAGAGTCCTCAGTTGGAAGACAGAGAGAGAGAGAGAATATATAAACATCTGAAGATAATAAAACAGTCTTCTCCTGGTATTTGTCTGCATTGCTGCCCTAAAGCGATTGAAAATGAGAAAACGACAATTGTTTTTCACTGCAGATGCAAATTAATTACGCTATTTTTAGTATTTTCACTTTAAAAACTGAGATTTGGGGTTGGGTTTTTTTCTTGGACCATTTTTCGTTTTTAAATAGCCTGCAGTATGGTGTATTGGAGGGTGGTTTTCGCTTTGCTTTTGTATTTCAAAGTCTGAAACTCTCCTGAGCCCTCTGTCTTCTAGGAAATTTGCTCTCATTGTGTATGGATACTTTGACACAACAAAGTACTTTGCATAGAAATAGGTTACAAATATTACTCTACTCAACACGTTTTCAGGTTCTTGCTTGCTAGAAGGAATATAAGATCTTAACATTTGCTGTGGCTGTATTTCCTGCCTTGGTATTGGAATATTTGCTTTGGTACAGTCTAGGAGAAATTAATCATTATTCCTTACTGTAAAATGATACCATTTATGGATTGGAGCAGAGACTTTCCCAGTGAGCCCTGACATTCCCAGGCATGCAGCAGCCTTTGCATCACCACAGAAGCTTACCACATCAGTTTGTCCTCTTGGAAGGAGTTGCCGGGTTGAACAATCTTGCCTTTGTAGTAGCAGGGACAGTCATTTGGAGTTACACATTGCTCTTCATCGTTTAGGTAGGTCCCTTCAGGGCAACCACAGCCCTCCATAGGAGGGATCTGAACTTTGCACAGCGGATCAGGTTCATCCAGTGAGCGGCAAGACTGGTTACAGTACTTCACACTATAGTTATAAACCATAGTCTCAGGACACTCCTCAGAGGGATCTTTGTAAAAGAAATAAAAGGAATGTATGGCTTTCTTTGTGCAATCATCTCTCATGCTGTTAATGTGGCTTTCTGCACATTGGTAACCATAAATGTGCTGCTAACAAAGTAGAAGGCCTTGTCTCCCAGTGTTCTGGGGGAAGTCTGCTTACATAGGCTGAACTACACGACACCTAATACTGAGAGAATCAGCAGGGTATGTATTTTGTAATTTGAAGAATTTACATTTCTATCTTCTGCCAAGAACTGAAACCAGTAATTTCTGACTTGTCCCTGTAGTTAAAAATTAGTTTTCTGACCTTTACTAAAGATTTCTTTTGCTGGGAATAGCTGGGGAATGAGCATATTTTGTAAGAGGCAAATTTTGATGTTAAATGGGTGGCAACAAGGAACTTGTTAATCATTTGATGCTGCCAGTGAAAGTGTGTTTCAATTTTCATAGATGTTTTGAGGAAAACTTTTGTTGTCCTCCTCTGGGCAAATGAGAAACAATAGTTTCTAAGACCTCTGGATGGACCAAACAGTTAAATACCAAAATCTGAAGAGCTCAACTAACCCTGTAAGACAGTGAAAAGCTGTTTTATTTTCATAGGCTGCCAACATGCAACTCAAAACTCTGTCATAAAATCTGCAGTAGTGATCCATAGGGATGACACCAAATTCTGTCAGAAAACAACATCCACATTAAGGCTGTGGTTTTCAAGAAAGTCTAGCATCCAAATACCTCTGAAATGCAATGAAAAATGGAGATCTAGTCATGTTGGGCCTCTTTCTAACTCACATTTGCAGATATAACCCCACAACTCTTTTTCAGATGTATTAGAAACTACAGAGGAGTTGTTCATGAGCAATTGTGCTAATCAACTTTCCAGCAATACTAACAACATTTTAGGCAATATGTTCCATGCCTAAACAAAGCTTTGTATGGTTTTCCAGTCCATAACCATAGTACACTTTCTTAGATTACTTAGCATCCTAGGCTTGTGTACACATGCAAAACCAGCACCTCTACCAACAAAACCCATTTGATTTTCTGGTCCTAGCTGGAGCAAACACAATATCCCGTGTATAAATTGGGCAAGCCATATTCTCCTACTTTATAGGCATCCTTTGAAGATGCAGTAACTGGTATTTGTAAAACAAAATAGGCCGAATAAGAAAGATATTAATAAGGATGCTGAACATGAATTTATATCTGTCTCAATTGGTAGCTATTATTGCAATAAAATAATGTGTTTACTTTCTCCCTTTAATTTTTTATGGAGGAAAAGATCTCTTTTGGTAAAGCAAGATCTTGTAGGAGGAAGGTTATTTGATTACAGTACTCATAGTCAGAGATTTGCCATCTTAGATTACATACAACTGGAGGCAAGAGTGCAGAGAACATGAGCATACCAAAGATATCTTCACGCTAGCTTGCACAAGGAGCGCTAAAAAAGCAGTTCTAGGATTTAGCAAAGACTACAAACCCCAGCGGTCTGCTGGGTAACCAGGAACTCAAGCAATGGTTCATCCCTCTGCTGAAGATTGTGTAACGCACAGGCACAGCCAACAATTACCTAGCAGGCTTTACTTATTTCATACACTCTACTTACTGCAATGTAGGCATCCACCTGGGATATAACCTGCCTTGGATGCTGCCTGCAGCCTAGCAGAGTGGACACAGCTGCAGGAGTTGGAACAGCCTTTCCACCCCCCACATTGGGACAGAACACTGAGAGTGACTATTGTTTCCTCTTTGTTCTTTCACTCATGAGTAGTGCAACCTTCACTCTTATCACAGGCATGTTCCCGAAAGATTATTTCTTCTTAAATAAGGCCTAAAATGATTGTGCTGATTAAGCCATTGGCATTTTTTCCCAAGGTTACTGCACTGAGTCAATATTACCTACTGTGACTTAAGTCCACAGATTTCAGTCAAACGCATGCTGCAAGCCAGTCCTGATTTGCCATGAAAAATGTCAGTAATTCTATGTTGGGAACAGAGCTTTCAATAAACAGTGGCTGTGTCTAGTACATAAATCTTCATGCTTCTAGGACAATTTACTGTGCACCATACTGTGTTCCTTTGAATATTTCAGCACAGGTTTGTGAAATGGTTCTTAGCACAGTCTTAAATGCCTTTGACAACACACCATAAAAGTTAAATTGTTAGTCTCTATTAAGTATCCCAGCTAGCCTCTAAGTCAGGCAATTAAATAGATCATAGCTTCATCAAAGTTGCATAAACATAACTGTTGCTATGTTTTCTATTCAGATGGGCTATTAGTCAGGAAACCAATATATCTATTTTCTTGTTGATAGAAGCAAATCTCTCTTGAACTATCTGACTGTCAATGAAAAACTGGAAATGCTGAAGTAAAATTTAGAACATGGGACTTTCAAGTTATATCTCAGCTCTGATATTACCTTATAATAAATTCTGGCAGTGCCAAAGGAAGATATATACATATGTGGACTCTAGACTCAGGATTTAGTGACAATGTGTATGTCCAAGAAACTTTTGTTCATTTGTTAGATAGTCCTGAGCTGAAAATGCCTTCAAACACTTTCACCTTCTCATATATCACCAATACATATGTATTAAAAAAAAAAATACTATTTTACTGTAACATGGAAAAATGCAGTTAATGAGAGTGATATCATTTGTATGGGGAATGTCTGAGACAAGAGGGCTGAAAGAGGGCTGCAAAAAAGATATCAGAATTAAAATACATGGGGAAGGCCATGTGTTCAAAAGTAACCTTATTGCTAGCTAAATCTAAAGTGAAATTAACCCTAACTCCTGTTTTGATGTGATAAATATGCCTTATACGATTTTGCTTCTCTGAGTACTGAGTTCAGCTTATATTTTACACAAGGAATATGCATCATAAGAGTATGAAGCAGCCATGAACTGGCTTTGGCAGGAAGAAGAACTTTATAGAATATATGCTTATTCTGTTTTTCAAAGACTTTCTAACTTGATGACTAAACACAAAAGACACTAGCTGACACAAATTGGGCTCTCCTGAAGCTGTTCCCCCAGGGTATTCTAGGACACATACCACAGATGCCCTGCCTCCAGCCCTTCAGGGACACGCCTGCTGAAGCACAGTCTCTGGAGTAAGTAGAGAGCACACTACACAGTGCAACTTCACTCTTCTCAGCATTACAGGTGTCATACATGCATTTCTAAAGGACAGGAAAGGACATAGACATTATTATGTCAAGCTCATAGAAGAAGCAGGGAAACATATAGCAATTCACAAGATAGTCAACAAATATATTTTTTAAAAGCATTATTACCATTGAAACTTAATATCTCCAAGAAAAAATGTATGCAGATGAAATACTATGCAAACCTGAGAACTAGCAAATCCATGACAGAAACTGTAGTGACATTATGTCTAACACTCATGAAGAAATGAAAAATGAGAAAGATAACGGCACCTATAGTTCATTAAAACACTAAGAAATGTCTATACCAGTCTCCCATGAGGATGTACAATCTAGGACATGTCAAAATATGTCATCTTAAAATATACATAACTGAAAATGTTGTGCAGTGACGATGGCACTTGTGTGCATATCTAGTGTGTAGATAAGATACACCCAGTTACATGACAAGTGCAACAGAAACACAGAGCACTGACTTTGCTTTTCAAAGAGTGAACAATTCTCCCTCTTTGAAACTTTGAAATCTTGAACTCATTTTTTGTATTTGCTTCTAGGTTGTGCAACAGATGTCAGTGGTGACAGTCACAATTATTTCCAGGGCTGCAGCCAAAGAGATCCATCTTACCTTGCATAAACTCTGATTTTGTTATTTTTCTAATCAGCATCAGTGAACTTCTTTGGGAACAGACACTATTGTAACCTCTTTCACTCCCCTAGGCCAGGTGACCTTCATGGCAGATCAGTCTCTGGACTAGATTAAACAACCCATTTAGACCAGTGCCTTACCTTGATGTACACAGAAGGGTCTACAACAGAATGGCAGGCAGCAAACACACTGCTTGTATTAGACAGAACAGCACACCAATGCTGGGCAAATTTTTCTGAAGTGAGGAAAAATATTGTCCATAGTCACTTAAACCACATTACTATCTGAATCAATATTCTTATCTGGTACCACATAGAAGTAGAATGACCTGAATCATTTAGATAGTGCTGGATGGAAATACAAGTCATTAACACATCAAAGTGATAAGCATAGTTTGATGGGTGAGCAGCCATCTTCCTAAAAGGAAGGTTTCACTTTCCAAGTGCTAACAGTACTACTGCAGCTGGATTTGCAGAACATCTACAATACCTTCCCATTTGCATTGGTTTTTACCAAACTTTCCTAATTCTTTACAGTCAGATAATTTTTTATAGTCAAGCAATAGCATCAAGCATGTAATAATCAGGGAGCTGCAGCTTTAATAGCATGTGACAATGCCTAGGAGAGCACAGTCTGAACCCTATATATATCCAAATCCAGTCAGAGTGATAAATCAGACAGGGCACCTATTACAGTACAATGCTTGCCTAAGTCAGTATTGTTGATAACTTCTTCCTTTTGACTTCAGCTGTAGCAACCAGATTGGATGCAGAACTTGTCCAAATGTTGACAACAAATGCTCTACCTTAAACCTAAATCACTCTCATTGATGCTGTGTGTGCTTTTCCAGTCATCAGTGAATAAGGTGTTGGCTCTCTTTCCCCAGCAGTGCTGTTTCTTCTTTTAAAACCAAAGTTGTAATCTTAAAGACCTGCAAAACCCAATGTGTCCTCTCTAGTAATAGCCTCAAAGGCAGTGGGTTTGGATGTTTATGAGATTTCTAAAGTTTTTTTGATCATGTGAAAATTATTTAGCACTGATAAACTAGAGATGAAAAGCATGGTACCTTTATCCACACTGTTCGAACAAGGATCTTCAAAGCTGTCCTCAACATCAAAACAGCTGGCTCTAGTTTTCCATGAGTTACCAAAAGCAGAAGCTGAATCTTCCACAGCTCCAGTGGCTGTTCTGAAGTCATCAGTCTGGATGTTATTGAAATTGCCACAAAGACCTCATGGTGGGGGTAGTGGGGAAAGAAAAGAAAAGAAAAGAAGAAATCACTACCTGCATGGAAAAAGGAATGGCTTCTAGATGAACACTCAGCTCTATAATGGACCTTGCCTAAGAGAAACCCATTTTCCTTCAGAGACTTCCTGATGTTCCCACAAATCAGATAAGACACTGTCTTTAGAGTGTAATTATTATTTTTCTGCATTACAGTAGCACTTAGTGATAGCACAGAGATTGGAAGCTGCTTGAATGTGCTTCAGTAAACACTAGCAGACAGAGAAGTATCTTCTCCAAAGGCTTATAAGCAAAGGAAATAACAAAAGAAAAACAAAATGGGTCAGAAAGACAGAATGTAATCCCATTTCACAGATAGGAAACAGAAGCAGATAAAGCTTAAATGATGTAAACAGGAGATTGGTGGGAAACCCCAGTACATTGTCTGTATTTCACAAGTCTCTAATGAAGGCCTACTTAAACAGATAGAGTCTAAAAGACCCGCACACACAAAACATCACAGGGATGATCTAATTTTCTTCAGCAAATTGAAGGATTTAGCCAATGCTTTGTTTCAGGACAGCTACAGATCTAACCAGCAGCTGTAACATACCAAAGTGAATATGAAATCAAATATTTTGTTCACTTAAAGAGATAGACAAGCAGCTATAACTCAGTTTAAGAGAAAACTGAAAGAGGATGGTGTGTCCTACCAGATGTACGATTCTGAAAAGAATGATCTACTGTTATGGAGAGCTGCATTACAGGTTTCATTTGCACTCGAATCTGTACTCCAGCTGAGCTCAAGATTTTGATGAAAAATGTAGATTGTCTGAAGATGGTGATGCCACCTAAAGAAGAAAGAAAAAAAGGAATGTATACACTTGCAAATTTTTATGAAACTGAGTAAACAGGAATATCCATTTACCAATGCATCCAGTGTAACACAGGAATTCCCAGGGAGTCCCAGACCTAGCCTAGTCTCCACCTAACAATGAGCAGAATCAGTTCTTTTCAGAGAAAGGAGCAGGAATCCCTCTGCAAACAGATGTAGGCTACTGTGGGGAAACTGCGAAGAAGGGCATTTACCTTTCCTTACTGGCAGCTTCACAATGAAATTGTTCATGTAGATATTTCCACAGGAACATATTTTTATAGTCTGCAGGGAAAAGAAAAAAGCCCGCAGTAGTGAATGCATATGACATGACAGACAGCAGCAACCTGACAAACTTCATTAAGCATCAAGGAATAGCATCTTCAGAACTTGATCACCTCTGTGGTCAATGTAACTCAGTGTCCAGACACCATAAAATAATGCAGGGAAAATCTCTAGGCCTTAACAAAAAATGAAAACCCCTCTCCATAATCAGCAGCTTTGATTGAATGCTCTCATACACCTAAAAGGTGAGCCATCTTTTTGAAAACTGCATCTGAGATGTTCTGTGTAGGTTTAGATCCATCTCACTGGAAATGTAACATATGCAAAATGAGAGCTATCTGACTCAAACTCCCTCAGTAATCAATGGAGGGAGATAGGCCCCTCCAAAAGAACACCTTATACCTTAGGTGGGTTGACTTAACTTGTCCTTTGGAGATCCCCATCTTCCTTTATTGACTATAGAAGTAGGTTAGGATGTCAAACCTCCTAACAAGGTTAGGACTGCAACAGCTAAATTCCAGGTGTGCCAAATAGATCTGTATAATTTTAGGAGCGTATAAATACCAATCCTAACTCAGCTTCCTCTGAATTTAGTGTGAATCCTGCCATAATTTTCAGTAGAAGCCTTTGGCCTTCATTTGGAGAATTCTGCTACTTCAGTCACTGCATTAGGAAAAACCTGAGGACTCAGAACTGTTGTAAAATAAAGGGGATCTTTTCTTTTAAAAGACTCAATCTTTCAAAAAGAAACAAATGAAAAAGTTTGAAGTCATGAAAAAGAGAAAGAAACTTGACTAGGATAATTTTTAGACATCTACCTCTAAAGAAAATGGAAAAGAATCCAAAAGAACTGCAAAGGAAATAACTCTTACAGGACAAGCCTAACAAACACATGCACTGCATCATCTGCTGGTATTAATCTTCCCATCTCAGGACAGCAACAGACCAAAATGAGTCCACTGTGTTAGAGAAATCACATATTTGAATCTGAATAAAAGTGATCTATTATGTGTCACTAATTAAAGCCAATTACTCACAGTTTTTCCTAGTGTGACTAATACATTCTTTAAGCAAGTCATTGTCTTTGATGTCCCACACTGAATGATCTCTCCAATCACCACAATTGTGTCATCTCTGTTCTGAAAAGACATGAAAAAAGGGATGTGCAGACATTGTTACAGGGTGGGAGCTAGAAGGGGGAAAAGTATCTCTGAAAGACTAAGATGGAATAAGGAACGAATAGGAGTATTTGATCTCTAACTGCAAACTGTATTTCATTGCCAAAATCAATAATGTTCATTAACTTTCCTGTGCAGTCTCTTTCCTTGCTATCAGCCTGTGTGGATCTCATATTTGCAGACAGTCATATTCAACCTTTTTGTGGAAATTTTTGCTCATCCACTTCCTTTTGACAATCACACATAAAGAAAACTTCAGGAGAAATGCTTAAATCTACACTAATACATCAATTAAGAAAACAATTTCAATTAAAAAAAATACAACTATGTTGAAGCTGCAAAACTTTGAAGCTAAGCATCAGCAATTGACATGCCATTCACTGCAAATTCAAAAATTTTGGGGGTTTAAGACTGAGTATGTGTTGAAGTGCTTTGCTGAATTGGTGTCATTTAATTAAATTAAGTCATATAAAGCTCCAGCACAGTTTAATGCCTTATGCTACTCGAGATTTAGGAGTGAAATGGGAGATGGCTCATACCTTAGCTAGGACATAATGACAGTTGCCATGAAAATTGAATCTCTTGTTATCAAATGTTGTTATATGGAATCCTCCATCTATGTGGCAATTTCCTGAACAGGGCAGAGAGATACAGCTCCAGTGGCCTCCTTTGCAAGTACTGTGCAAAACCCAAAAAACAGCAGTTAGAATAAACACAGCTTCAAGGGAGCAAAGGTGATATACCATTTGAATCTGCACAGATGCACCCTCTTTGTCTTTTTACCTTGTCTTCTCATTAAAACCTGGTGGGAAGAAGACTTAAGGCCCTTAAAGTGTGAAGTTTGAATGACTTTCAAGGAGAGAGTGAAATGCCCTGGGCTTTGAACTAACTCCCTCACAGAGACACTGAGATGGTCAAGCAAGAAATGTTTTTCAGGGCCTAAATTGTTTACTTGACCTTTTAAGGAAAGAAAGAACTTCCAACAGGATCTTGCAATGTTTTGTGCTATTGATGCAACTATACAGCAAGTTGCTGATGCAACATTTTGGCAGCTAATTGTGGAGGACCTGAGATAACGAGCAGTTATAATTCTTACACCTGTGCACACGAGGAAAACAGTCCTGCCACATAGGCTCAGGCTTTGAGAGGAGTAAGTGAGGATGTGGCTAGATGGGAACCACCCAAAGCTCATTAATTTGAGTTACTCAAAATTGCAGGAAATATTAATCCAAAAGAATTTGCAGAACATCTAACTCATCATGCATCACAGCACATTTCATTCCTTCTTAACATAAAGGTCAGGCCTGTGGTCAAGAAATGATACTGTGTCACAGGAGCTCAAATAACATATACAACTGTTCATTCACCAGATGGGTATCAGAGCAAGAAATAAAACTGTTTTGAAAATAATATACCTAAAGTTGTATCAACTTTCGCTAGTGCAGAGTGGAGATGGGTTCAAGCCACCAGGTTTTTTCTAAATCAAATAATTTTCAAGGATCATGATTTTTGAGATCCAGGCCTTTATACAGCCTTTGTTAACCCAGAGATTGTTGGAAATGTCACTTATTAACATGGTCTGACTTCTTGCCTCGCTCTAGTGGCCAATGTCTCTGAATTAACCAGCAAAGAGTCTCATTTTTCTGCATTCTGAAATCTCGAGCTCAGTTTTCACAACCGTTTTCAAGTGAGGGTGGTAATAACTGTGTGAGGTTGAAGACTACCTCTAAATTTCCCTGTACTGTTGAAATTCAGACCCAAGCTTTGCATTGTTATTTAAGATAAATATCAGGAAAAGGAAAAAAGAGTGAGAAAAGTACAAAATGCAACTCATCAGTGCTCAGAAATAAATACTTCTGCCTTGTTAGTGCAATCAGGATCACATCAGTACCAGTTTTGGCAGGGAGTGGAGTAAGTTCCTCCAGATGAGTAGACTTTGCCTTGAAACATACAGGGGCAGCTGTCTCTGGGGATGCATTTCTTGCCACCGAGGTCATCAAGGATCGTTCCTGTTCAGACACATTGGCTAGTTAATATTGCTTTGGTGAGTCTGGAAAACACCATCAGGGAAGATTGGAGTATGGAAAAAAACTCAGGAGTATTCAGCACTTCTTTGAACGAATGGGATACGTTTTAAGGAAAACACCCCAGATGTTAATGGATGGGAAATATTTCTTACTAGAGCTCAAATGAAAGCAATTAAGAACTCAAAGAGTGTTTACTGTTATGAAATTTTTCCTCTGTCACAGGATAATCTAGTGTCAGATTGCAAGGATGTAAGCCAGTTTCCATTCTTTTCTAATAGTGAATCTAACAGAAACCAGAACCTCATCTTAGACTCTATTTCATGTACAAATTTACACATGCACACACCTGGAAATGCATTTATATTATGTGTCACTTAACCTACATCAAGATCTAGTCTCACAACAGGGAGGCACCTCACCAGACATCATCATCTGCATTCTTACTTCTAGAGTAAGAATTCTTACTTTCCACATCTGCACAGTTTTTTTCTACCTCTTTCTTAGAAATCTTTCCCTTTCTTCCTCCAGTGTCAGGATTTTGAATCTTTAGAGATCTGGTTCTTCCAAGAAGAAAGTTTTTAAATTATGCTTGAAGAAACAGTTTATTTGTTGTGTAAAATGCTAAAGAAAGGGAACAACCTCCCCTTTGTCCCCCAATGTGTGTGATCACTGGGAGAAGTGAACTGCCTTACCAGGAGGACAAAAACAGCCTTCTGTACATGGGGCTTTACAAATCTTGCTCCTTTCTGGATCTGCACATGTGTCAGCACAGGAGTTTCCACATTCCATGTACTCCATGTTGTTTGGGCATTCCTGATCTGCAGGATCAAATGAAAATGGAGTCTGTTAATGATGTACTTATAAGATCTCTCAAATCATTGTATCACAATCTGACTCCTTCTTCCTCCTTTCCTGCTTATCTTGTTTGCAAGACCTTCTGTCCAGATATGTCATGTTTGTTCAACCTCTAAAGGAACTTTTTATGGCCACTTTTACTTTACCTGCGGACAAAACAGTACTGCTGGGAAATATGAGCTATTTTACATTATCTTACTAGCTCAAGGTTGGCTGATGTCATGATAGAAGCAATGAACGCCAGATTCATTTATGGAGTCATAATAGTTTATTTTTGCCTGAAGCATTAGTCATTCTGGCATGAATTTTCTATCCCAATCCACACCAGCAGTTTGGGTGAACTACCTGTAGCTTTCCCCCTGGATTTACAGTGATTTCCTGCTTGGTAACTGGACTACTGAGTAAGAAAGCACAGGATAAGCTAAGTACAAACATATTATACTTTTCAGTAACTACTTCTGTCTAGTTGTCAACATTTGAAACAAGGTTATTTATGACTTAACTGTGCATGGTAAAATTCAAAAAAAGAACCGAGGAAAACTTACTCGCAAGAAGGAGGGGGGCTACATCAAGCTATAGTTCTAATTCAAGAGGCAAAATCAAATTAAATTTGTAGAAGCTTTTCCACTAACAATGTTTCTGACTAAGTTCTTCTACAGACTGATTCACAGTAGTTAACAGAGCCCCTAGCTTTGCTCCACTGGAATCAGAATACTTGCATAAATGTCTAACCTGAGAGAAATCTCCAGAACAGCAGTTACTTACAGCAGAGTTCTTTGGTTCTCCATTCCCCAGGGTCTCCCTTCCTCAGGACACAGTCTCGAGAGTACTGGTTTAAAGTGCTGCATATGCAGCTGGAAACCAGATCAGAGTGAGAGGAATTAGCTGCACAGTGACACATATCTTCAGCACAGGTCTCTATGTAGTCATCAAATGCAACCACTTCGGGGCAGTTTCCAAAATGGGACATAAGTTTCTTGCATCTTTTTTTCTGTTAAAAAAAAAAAAAAAAAAAAAAAAAAAAAAAAAGAAAAGCTATACTTGACATTTGACCACCTCTCGGATTTATGGATATACAAGATTTCACTGATGACAAAATTCCAGGGCCACAGGATAATTCAAGTTGGAAGGGACCTCAGGAGATTATCCAGTTTAACTTTCTGTCATGAGGTTTTTTCTTGGACTGGAAGCTGTCATTCAATTGTGCATTCTCCAGCTATCTATTTCTCTAACACTATAACAGGATATTCTTTCAGCATTTTGCTCAAATTCATGTGTAAAGTCCTGAAAAATTCAGTTTAGTGCTTGCTCTGTAATTAGCACTTGTTTCAACACAGTTTCTCCAGCACTGTAGTTCAGGAGGGGTTGTACTTCTTGGTCACACATACTTACATATATACTGCATCTATCATCTTTCCTCCTAGGATGTCTTCCAGTATGGTCATCTGGACTCACATCAGCACACTTTTGTGATGGATCCTCTACTTTGTGGAAGTTCCCAAACTGTCTTGGATGCATTTTATATCCTGCAAAATCCCCACATGCATGTCAGTAACTGCCTGCAATTCTTTAGATCAGTTAATGGGCTATAAAGATGCACTTAATTTTTGGGCTCTAAGGCAGTAAGTATGCACTTCACCAAATGCCCAAATTTAACCAGCATCCATATTATAAAGGATGAAAGCCTGATATAACTTCTGTTGAGCTAGAGCCAGGAACATGGCACACTTGTATGAAGGCCAGCTGTCAGCTTGGGAATTTAAAATCCCATGAAACTCTTGACATTTCGATTGCATCTCATCATTTCCAAAGACTTTGGTTTGTTTAGGGTGTATTTGATCTTACAGAGTTTTGTATTTGCATGTATAACAGTCATACATTTTAACTTGCCTTCTACTATCAGAACCTAATGTAAAGCCTTAGGCGTGTATGTTCTATAATATTCTCTACCCTTCCCCCCCCCCCCCCCAGTGTTTAATAGACAGATTCCTGACTAGATCTATTCTCCTATACTAACTCAGTCCCCTAAATATTAATTATTTCCACTAAAGCATTGTTTTCAGGTGCTTTACCACTAATGGTTTTGGAAACAGGTGATCTTTTAAAGCTCTGAGCTCTTGGAGCCATGTGATTTTCCAAGGATCTCAACTGACATTAAAGAACATAAAGAACAAAGTTTCAAGATGAGCTACTTCATGTAGATATGGGATTTTTCTTCCTGATAAGAGGAAAGAGTCTGTAGGTAATGAGAAATTTTGAACCCTTACATGCAGTGGATTTTAGCCTGGACAAGTATACTGAATTCTGCCTGCTTATCCCGGAGAGAAAGATGTATTCAGGAAAGATGTGGTAGGCCATGTGGTCCCCAGGCATGGGAACCTGTTTTGTGTGGAACAAGATCCATATGAGAAGAGTTTGGTTTTCTTAGAGCAATGGTTCTCAGTAGAAAACTGTTTCTTCATAAAAAACTGAGCCACCTTTAGTTTTCACATATTGCACTTGTGAAGTATAGGGCACAAACATGATTAAAATGTGTCCAATACCTAATACAAAATATGAAAATGCCCCCCCAAAATATATTACTACAAATGGTACTTTTAATCAAATCTCAGGATTCTTTCTGAATGGGTGAGCTAGGTGACCATATTCTTCTGGTGACTTAAGAAGCCCAGGTATTATATTAAGGAATATTGTTATTACCTTGGCTTCAGTCCTGCAGTTAATATCTCAAGATGCAGGTTTCTCTTCACTCATACAGCCCGCTGCAGGACTTAGCCTCAGCTCTTTGTAATATCTGAAGGTGTCAGTGGATGGCACCACAGTTTCTTGCAAGATGCTCAGTGAAATCTCTGTGATTTCTCTGATGCTTTCATTTCATTATAGAGACAAAAATAATCACATATAGAATGATTAAAATGGAAGAAGAGAAAATGCAATCGTGCATTTCCTTAAAGTATGTTATTATCAATGGGAAACCTGGCAATGTTGCTGCATGATAGCCAAGCAATTAATTTGGGTCAAAGAGGTTTGAGACTCTTACAAGTTTGAAAAGAGCAGAGAAGCCCAAATCATCCCAAAAGCTCTTAAAATACATCTCCTGTATATGAAAATGTTCATGTGCCTGTCAGGGAATCCAAAACCCTGCTAAATATACAGATATCAAGTTTTATGTCATGTATTAAGAGGTCTGTTCTGTGTGGAATATGTTGTATTTATGACCTACCATCCAAAATCAAATCATTCTTCTCACTGCCATCATAGTTCCCACATAGACCACATATTTTCTCTTTATATGTTTCTTCCAGGTCCAGCTACAAAAGAGGAAACACAGAGTTTAAAGGCTTTTCTCCACATCGGCAGCACGTTACAAAGTCGTTCATGCAGAAATGCTCATTCCCAATTTGTAGCAGTCTCCTCTTCTTTTACAACACTGTCATAAAACTTACCTGTAGACAGATTGAATTCAAATGTGAAGATAATCCTATAGCAACTGTCATTCCTACCTACTAAAGAGCTAAGTGAAGCATACTGAACACTGGACTAATCCTTGAACCAGTGTCTCCTAGTATAGAGACACTGGTATATAGACATTTTGTACCTCTTGCATGGTACCACAGCTCTTCTCCAGGCAGGTCAGATAACTGTGCTCTAATGCTGAATGCTGCAAAGAAGCACCCTCTAGTTAGATTTTAGTCATATCTAAGAGTTTTTCCCAGTCCATAGGGTAAATGGAAACCTTTATAGCACTTCTAGGGATGGGTCTGCCCAGCATTACTTGTTTTGCCCATAGTTAGGGGAAATAAAGATCCAGGTTAGCACACTGTTGCCTTGCTAGATAAAACTACAGCACCTAACCACTCTTACATATTTGGAGGATAGTACTGGCATCACTCACGTCCACAAAAAAAAAAAAAAAAGGCGATGCTTTCCCTACAAGTCTGTCACCCTAAAATTGTGTCCACTCTGCAATCATGTACAGGTACTGCATTCAGTATTTTAGGTATTAATTAGTACAGGGGAAGGAGGGAAGTAAATACTTCAATAAATCAGAATTTCAGTATCACTTGATTGCTTCCTGGGTTTTTTTTCTCACTATTCACCTTTTACCCTCTCTCTATCTCTGAACTGTAAAACATGACACACAACTTCCACTTAGTTAATCTCAGTCCTGGTTGTGAAGGATAAGTGTTCACACACAGAAGTGTAAATACACTGTTGAAGAAGAGGATATTACAGGGTAGGTCTTTAGAGGGGAATTCTCTCATAGCATGGCTTTGGAATGACAGAGGCCAGTGTCTGAACAAGGTCACACAGATTAGTTTCCCATGCAAGATGTGCATGAAACAGAGGGTAATTAGCAAGTCAGAGCTGGAGGGACTAGCTGTGTTGCTGTCAGTGCCTCAAGGAGCAAGGAAGTAACTACAGATGTGTTACATCCAGGGTTAACAGTGGCAACTTTTGTCGCATAAAATCAGCTGGAAATGCCTAGGGGTTGTGACTCCATGAACTCCATGACCCTGCCCCACAAAACTATTACCTAGTTTGGTATTTCCCTATCAGCTTATGGATACAGTGACACCTCTCTCCCACAATTTCTTTCATTAACACAGTGCCTGCATCCAGCTCTGCTTTTCATCACTGATGGGTTTCACCAGGAGAAAAACAACTAACTGGTTGTTCATACTAGGAGAGTGTCAGCCCAGTTCCACTTGAGTGTCAGGCCCAGCTTGGAAGTGACTTGGAAGTAAGTACAGGTGTCCTCAATCAGGATGCTCTTCAAGCTGAAGGGCATGGGGATCCTGAAAATTGGAGGGAACAAAAGAGATTACATTAAAAAAAAAAAAAACAAACAAAAAAACCTGATGTAATGCTCACAGAGATATAGGAAGAAAACCTAGAGTCAAAATGAACTAAGTAAGATGTGGGAACACTGTTTTCAAAATCAGCTTTCATCCACCCAATGCACTGAATTTAGGTGTGATCACATTGTCCACTGTGACCTTTTACCTACCTTAATCCACAACACAATGTATTTTGGTCATTTGTTGATACTACATTACCCACTCAACAGATACCAAAGGAGCTCTGCTTGTTTACATATCCTAGGACCTAACCCAAAAGTTTATAAGGAACAAGAAGACAATATTGGGAAAATGCCCTACACATGAGGACACTGCAGATTGTCATCATCCCTCCAGGATTTCCTTGACATTTGGGATTTGCAGAGATGTGAAAAGACCTCTGTTCTGTTACTCACCTGCTGATGCGACTCAGACATTAGTTTTCCCTCTTATCAAGACAATTACCGTTCATTTTCCCAGTCTAAAAAACTTAGAAATTCAGAAAATGGCTAAAATTTAAGAGATTTCTTGTCCCTTTGATTTAGAAGACACATATGGGCTTTGGTGCTATAATTACAACTAGTGACGAATGCTGTTCTGTATTTGGTTGTTTCTAGAAGGCTGTCAAGAGAAGACAGCCCATATGCTTGCAATTTTCTCTCCAACAAGATTGTGAGGGGTTTTCCCAGAGTCAAAGATTGCCTTGGCCCTTCATAATTAAATGCTAGGAGAAGAACTCAGTGCTTCTCATGAGGACTGCCCTTAAAACTGTGCCCAACTTACAACAGTACAGTCTTTACTCACTTGTTCCCGTTCACGGTGATGCCTGTCTCCTTCACCTCCAAGATCACTCCATCAATGGTGACAGTGAAGTAGATCAGGAAGTTATTCTTGTCACTGCGTCTGATCTGAATGTTAAAGTCCTGGTAGCTGTCATTGCAGTGTGAAGCAAAGACATATGTGCAGGTTCCAGGAAAAGTAAACTTAACATGGTCGAATGTATGAAAGTGGAAATTGCCCCAGGTGGCACATTCACTCCTACCGACAGTAGAGACGTGGACTAAAGAAAAAGTCATAGGAAGAGAGCTTAGAAATTCACCCCATATGAGGTGCTTTGTCCTTTTTTTGTTGAAAAATATTAAAGGAGAGATTTTTCAAAGGGAAAAAATAATAACTCCTGGAAGATACTAGCTTGTGGGAAGGAGTTTCATCTCCCTGATCTTTTGAAGTCAATGACAGAGATACCTCCAATGTAAGCAGATTAGCTCTGGCTCCTTTATGTTAACAGTGAAGCAGAATGGGTTCAGCTTCCCTACCTTACATATCTGCCTAACAAGATTCTCAAAACTGCATGCATCTCTCCATTATCTATAAAGATTGTGTCTGTATTTACACAGTAGACCCATCCAAAGTCTTGTATTGAGTCCCTTCCAGGAGATATCATAGGTGGTATGACTACAGCAAAACAGCAGCCACTGGTCTCATGGTTAAGGCTGCTACCACCTTCAGCAGTCAGCTAAGAGCTACTCGTTCTTTCTTCTCAACCAAAACTCATGTTTTGGACCTCTAAGTTGTACCTCTGTCAAATGCATAGATACATACCCTAAGTGCATATAAGATATCACTTCAGAAAGTCATTTTCATGCCACTGAGCTTCACAAAGACAACATGAATTACCCTGAATTAAATCATATATGTTTGCTACAGAATGCATTTAGCATTTCTTCTAGGCTCATCTGAAAGAATGATGAATGAAAATGGGTAAATTTCTTTGTGTTGTTTAGGTAGCTTGTTTAGGAATATCAACATAGTATCATCCATCACAGATCAAATAAAAAACCAATGTAATAAAAAATTAATGCACTCAGTGAATTCTAAAATATTATTGAATATTCCTGCCTAAGAACCACCAGGGGAAAACTGAGAAATTCAGATCTTAATGGTAGAAATGTGCAACACAAACTCAACTGCCGTGAAGTCCTTATAGAAACACTCCCTTTTTAAAGGGACTGTTATTTGCCATAGGTTGTTGCAGCACTAAAGTGGAGTAGGGCAATTTAGCACTTTTCTACACAATAATGAGGGCAAATGAGAAAATTTGGCTATTCTTGGAAGTAGAATTGCTAGAATTACTAAGACAGCAATAACTGTTACATCAATTGTTTGTGCATTAAGCAGTTGGGAAAAGTGTAAGACATTCAAAATCAAACCAGGAGATAAGAGTGCAGCAGACCACAAAAAATGTGATTATTCCTAATGCAACATTTCTTGCTGGTCAATCAAGCCTAGCTGCATTATGATACATACTCCTTCTATAAAAAGTATAAGTGAAATATGTTGAAAAGGGTATCACCTTTTTTTTTTTTTTTTTTTGTGATGCAACCTGCATCCAGAGGGTCTCCTCTTAAAGATTAGTCATTTTATTAGGACATAAAATAGTTGATACACTACCTACTAATGGAAGTAAAAAAGTAAAATACTTAAATGGTTGACAATAAGGATGAAAATGTACAATGTTAAACAGTGTCTGGCATGTCTACAGCTCTTACATGAATATGTTACACATTTTAACTTGTCAACTCTATTTTTCACCTATGGAGAGCAAAATGAGAGTAAGTAATGTGAGAATTAGATTTTTTTCTTACCTATCTGAACAGGTTCTTTGCCCTTGCAACAACTCCAAATTAGGCAGAAGATCCAAAATGATCCCCCCTTTTTTATTCCCATCTTGCCATGGAGCGGTAACTTGAAAATCCTTTCAGGGAAGTGTTTTTTCTTGGCTTATAGGCAGATTTTTATAGTCCAGGAGTTTGGCATGAGAACAAAACATTGATGGCAGGGTCCCTGAAAGGTGGAGCTTCATTAAATTTTCTTTCATTTGTTCATATTAGCACCCAGCAACCTTCTGTCTTTCAGAAAAGACAGGTATCCAGTTCTCTCTTGCTTTATGGGAAAAGAGAGTTGACCTTGTCTAATTTCCATTTTTTAATATAGGTCCCCCCACCTTTCTCCTACATTGTTGTTATTTCTTTGGCAACAATAGTTTTTCTTTTTCAGAACATCTGATTAGTTAAAAGCAATTACTGGCCTCTTTCAGAGCTTTGCTCTGGCTTGCATATCAGCACAGTCCCCCAGCTCAAGAAAACTTTTTTGTTACCTCTGCTAACTTTGAATCACTAATGGTGACCTCTAAATGTTAGAGCAAAAAGTATTGTAAGGTCAAGCATAATGTATGGCTTATTTAGAGTAAAATCTTATGGCAGGAGGGCATTGTCCTTTAAGAAGTGTATCCAAAAGATCTTACAAAAAAGACCAAAGACTGACTGCTTCAACAGATCAGGAACAACACTAGGCCACAAAGTGCAAAATTCTCACATGTACTGCACAAATGGGATATAATCATACCAGTCAGTCATAGGAAGGTAATTTATTCTTTATGCACACAGAGGCAGTGGTTTCTCCAAACATCATAAAGAAGCAGTGCCCAAGTCCCATCAAAATGTAGACCACAATTCAGTCCTTCACCTCCTAAATTATGCTGCTGCAAAAGTGTCCCTTGATTCTTTCAAAGTACTTTAATACCCTATCACAGACCCATAAAAAATCCAGCAGATTCAGTCATGATCTCTACGGTCTGTAGGACAACCTGTCACAGATGTTTGATATCAGTAATTTTAAAGTCTCTTCTAGGGATTTACTTGCTTGGTTGACACTAGCATTTCTTCACGTCATCCATGTCGTGGGGGGACTGCTTCTGACATAGATGAAGTCTCTCACCTAGACCCAGCAAATCAAACACAGATGACACACCTCCAGCTGCTCCATGCCCCTTTGGGAATATACTACTGCCAGAGTGATTGCCAGTAGTAAATGGGCACAAATATAATTGAAGGTGGACATAGGGCTCAGTCTGGTTGCAAGGCTTCAGGTCAAGCTTGTGCAGGCACCTACTGGGAAATATGCATGCCCTTTTATCTGGTTGGCAGACAGTAAGCTGGTCCTTGAGAACAGTGTCTTGCTCACTGCTTTACCAGGCTTTCTAGTATTGACACAGTTGAGTGAACCAAAGATGACCTACTGCTTCTTTCAGCTGCTGCCCCTGCACAGTTGTGAAGTGGCTTAAAGAACTGCAGGTGCAAATGTCTGCCAGAGGAAGATTTGCTGCTGCAGTTGCTCCAAAGAAAATTCAGCAGTAGCGGGCAAGAGCATTGTGCAGTACATGAAACATGAGTTCATGTTACCCCTTTGCCACTGTCCGTGTCCCATTAATTCCATTGTCAGTTGCATTTGAGGCAGGGCACTACTGGAAGGCAAAGTCTGTTCTTGAAGCCTTGCCATTTTGGCTGGAATACAGAACCAACAGACTTTATGGCACTGGTGATGGAAATAATGGACTCCTGCTGCTTTTCCTTTTAATCACAACACATCTTCCCTGGTGATCTCCATCCAAATAGGTACAAAGTAAACCACGATAATATCTAGTAGATAAACCAAACCACGAGAATATGACATTGTAGATATGAGGATAGTCTGAAATAAATACAGTGCAACAGTGACACTCAAATTCAGCATATTCTCATGGTAACTTTCAAATTGAGTTCTTGTTCATGCCACAAAACAGTGCTAATGGCAGGTGTGGGGAAGGGCAGTGAAGCCCAGGAGGAAAAGCGCATAGGTCAGTAAATCACAGACACAGACGAAGAGAGTTTAACTGAGGACAAAGATGGAAAGCCGAAAGGTAATAATTTTCCAAAATCAAAGCTAGTGTCAAAATCCAAATGTAGAACTCTGTTGAGATAAAGTCCATAATTTTTTAATCATGGTACTCTTCTTTCCCCAGTCCCGCCCAGGCAATCAAGGCATTTTGGTATGAGAGCAGAAAGAAGAATAAGATTCTAGGAATATGATTCCTGACTCTAGAAAAAAATCCCTTTATTCCCACTGAGCAGTACAAAAGCAGCAGGAACCACATATTAACTCCTTGCTGAAGATACCCTTCAGGTTGGAGTAGTCCTTTGATGAAAAATACATAGTGAGGTTGATCAGTGCAACTCCCAGCCCTTTGTCTTCTGTGCGTGGGGCAGTTCAAAAGACATGATTTCCCCCGTAAGCCCAATTTAGCACTTAGGGTCATGGGAAGAGCATGAAAAGCACATGTTAAAACTGTGTTCAAGGAACAGAGAGAATAAAACAAATAACTCACTGAACCGACATCCACTTATGCTCTACTCAGCAGAGAAAGTAATATCAGTCATCTGGGATCCTCCTCTAAGAAAAGCAAGAGCACAACTCCTGCTACTCAGAGAAACAGGACACTCAGTCCTCTTCCTTTGCATCTCAACATTTTCTTACCTCTGCTTGTCTGCTCTGTCATTTTTGCAGTTCCTTTGCCATTTCTTGGGGAACAGAGTTCCTGTCAGTGACTCACCAGAGCTGCTGCTTCTGGCTTCTCCACCGATACTGCAGGCTACACTCCTTAGAAATCACTGGATGCTTCACTCCCCTGAAATGATTTCAGGGCTACTGACAGGGGAAGGATATTTGCATTCGAATGAAGTTTTTATATTCAACCGTGGCAACACTGAAGTTTTCAGAAAAAACACATGGAAGCTTTCAGAAGGAAATTCAGACTGACAGGGAGCTTATAGACTATGTTGATCACTTACCACTGAATCATTGCTATTGCTGGCATGCAAAATAAAACTATTCCCCCTGCAGTGACATACTGGGATTAATAACTCTTCTCTTTATTGGATTCTGAGGCATAAGAGGCCTTCCCTCTTCTGCAGCTGTATTACCAAAAAGAACAATTCTTCTTGGCCCCTTTACCGCCCATTTCATGGATCATTTGCCACTAAAGGGTATGTGATTTTAGTAAATACAATAGGTAAATATTAACTTAGCTTCTTTATCACCACTGACTCACTGAAGATAAACCATCATGAAGCTAATGTAATGCAGCAGTGACTCACATCTCATATTTTTTGCTACAAACTTGGTAAAGAGGCACTCAAATAGGGGGCATCTGGTGAATTAATATCCAGCCACTGTACTGAAGTCTGGCGGTTGAATTTGTATCATATCCTTCTGTCAAAAGGTGATTCAATACATACTGTAAAGCATCAAGGCTATCCTGGATCAGTCCAAACACTTGTGGGGTTCAGCTTGAAAATCCTCAAATATTCCACTTCATTCAGGCAAAGTTGGTACTGCTTCTTAAATGAGTATCCACTATAAAATGGTGTTTTACAAGCACTGCCTAAATAATAACTCTAAAGAAATGATGTATGCTTCATTAACAAGGTAATGTTAGCCAGGAAAACAATTCATTTGGATTTAGTGTCAAGCCTTCTTGTGCAAATAATCCATATGACAAAAAAAGTCTGAAGTGAATTTGGCAAAATATTTTATATAACTGATAGTTATAACAATCATTTGTGCATTCTAAAATGCCAGTAGAATTCAAGAAGAACATGGATTACATTTTTTTATTTTTTATGATATCATAGAATTTTAGGAAATTTACAATAAAGATTTATTTGATCCATCAGATTTGCATCTACCACTCAGTTTGGAACAGCTGTCAGTATGTATAAGGTGATCTGCAGCAAGCAGTGGAAAAGGAGGGAATGAATCTCTGTCAGTAATTATCCATTAAAATATATGAAGAATGCCTTCAGTAATTTAATTTTGATAGGAGATGGTTGAATGTTTTCTTACATTTTGCCTTAGAATGAACATAAAGCTCCTTAACCTCTCATCTTGCCATGGGGCTCCTTGACTTCTCATGAAAAAATCAGGGACATTAGTTATTCCTGTTTGCAAGGAAAGAGTTCAGCTGCTCTTTGCTGGGTTTTTTTAAAAAGATGTAGATCTGTCAAAATCCACGTACAAGGAGTAATGACACGGCTGATTGGTGTTCATGCACACAGGTCTCTTTGACCTATTGGCACTTCCTCACGTAAGAAAGACTCCCTGCATAGAAAGCCATCTCATCAGGAGGTTGGGCCCTTGAGATTTTCTACTTGAGAGATTTTTCTTTAAGCAACCTTCCTGGTGAAAAGCAGAACAAAGGGAACCCAGGGCCCCTTGTGGGGAAGGATGCAAACTTTCTGCTATAATAATTAGAGCTTTATGGGGTTTAGGCTAGAGCAGATTCCACCTCTTTTCTAAAAAGCAATTTCTTATTTCACAAGTGCCAAGATAATTCAGAAGAAGCCACTGCATACTTAATACAGAGGTCTCTATAACCCTGAAATTACATGAAATTACACAGCAAGTAACCATGCTCACTATGACTGGTTACTGCAAGCCAAAAGAAAGGCTGAGAGATGGGGCAGAGAACAAGTTGACGTGGGAAGCTAAGCAACCTTGGCCTGTTTTTTTCCTAAACTGGACTTACACTATGTCCCTGTTAAGGACCTGATCTAAAACTCTGTCAGAGCATTCCTACTGGACTCAC
Source organism: Corapipo altera (assembly GCF_003945725.1). Lineage (NCBI taxonomy): Eukaryota > Metazoa > Chordata > Aves > Passeriformes > Pipridae > Corapipo > Corapipo altera. The sequence goes on from NW_020884904.1 coordinate 9,334,256, forward strand.
AAGATTGTGATCCTTCCAGCATAACCTGTAATATTTTGCAGTAGGCAGCTAACTTTTCTATGTCATCCAAGTTTCAGAGCTGGCCCTGCCTTGAGCGCTGTAGCCACCAAAACCGAAGCTGAATACCAATTTTAATTTAAATCCGAACACCTACCCAGAAAGAGGAAAACCAAGGGAAATGGGGACACAGTCTTTCATTAGGCCTCTGCTTAGCATGTTGGGAAGGCAGAAATAGGCCACCCAGGGACTAGTTGCCCTTAGTGTGCTATGTTTTGCTCAGACTCCCTTAAGGAGAAGAATGACCATACATCTCCCATAGATCCTGCAAACAAAGGGCAAGAAGTGCTCAGCTACACTAGTCCAAAGGGACAGGCTATTGAAATTTAACTGCTGTGTCAGGTCACAGGCACTGTGTAAAGCCACATTCCTTGATCACCGTTCCTGTTGCCTTTTGTTACTGCTTAAAAGAAAGCTGCATGAACCACAGGTGCTCCTCCTCAACCCCAACTCTGCCATACTATAACTCTACTTGATTTTTGTCAAATAGGGTAGTTGTATGTATGTTGTTTCGCTTAGTATCTGAGGTTTCTTCTCCAACTTGCTCCCCACATACATGATAATCTTTAGTGATTTGAAAACCTGTTATGCTTCTGTTATCATTATGCTAGACTTATGCCTTGGTATAGTCAGGAAGAAGCTGCTTCTGGGTGTGGAGATTAGCATTTGTGTGACTAACTGAATTAGGGTCTCATGACTAGTTTTTCTGTTTAACCTTCAAGGCAAATGACAAGGTTTTCACCATTCAAATATTTCATATAATGTGACCAGGAACAAACTTCCAGAATGATCTTTTCAAGCTACTCTTTGTAAGAGTAATTGTGTATCATTGGAAGATCCATGATTTCCTGGAACTGGGCAAGCTCAGCGGCATTGGAAGAAACCACTTCTCTGTCAAATGTGGAGAGGAGGCTAGCCAAAAGAGTAGCAAAAGGCAACATGAAGTGTTTTCTGTCTTTAAACCACTCTGCAGAAGAAAGATATTCTGATATGGAAGCTGTTGCACTGAATATCAAAAATATATTGTGAGTTCTGAGTTCTACTCTTTGGTAGTTTTCTCAAAGTCTTGGGATAATAATAACATTACAGTGGTGTTTTTCACTATTCTAGAGACAAGTTTGTGAAAGGAATTCAAGCATTTCACATATGAATTCTGAAAAACTGGAACACTTAAGGAAATTCATTTTGAACATAACAGATTTTAAATGGGTGATGCTGAAAAAGAATTTACAGGATTAGTCATGGGAATATGGCTTATGTAGCCTGGTTGGACCTGATTGAACTAGGAGGTTGCCAGTTAAGAACACAGTTTGTGGTATCCTGAAAAGATTGAATTAATTTAGGAAATTTGGCCCTGGAAGAGGGCTGCTTTACTTGAAGAACTTGTTCTGCCTTAAAATATCCCCTGCTCCTCAAAGCTTATGCTGGGAGATGAAATTTCAGAAATTGTGTACCAATGTTACCATTATTTAAATGTATTTCTGTTTTTGTTAGACCTAAAATTCATAAGAATTTTCTTTCCTATGATCTCATAGTTTGTAAGTCTATTTCTGTCTTTTTTTCCCCAGTATCTGAGTTTGCTTTTCTAGACAAATGCAAACATTGTACAACAAGAACAGTAACTGCATGATTATTTACTTAGGGTTTTGCCTTTGCTGAAGTCCTTTCATTGGGGCTTATGTGCGGAGTTGTATGTGCTTAGTTCAGTGAAGTGTGGTTTAGCAAAGTACAGTCAAACAGCAAACATACTGAAAATTTTATCTTACCTTTCCTCTCCTGCAGCACAAAATAATAAGATTATATTATATAGTTATATCAGTAAGCAATGTAGTTCTTAGATCAGAAACCTCTACCTTGTATTATTTTGGGGAGGGTTCTTTTTGGTTTGCATGTGGCTTTTTCCCCTGCTTCTGAATTCCATCTGCCTTACCTCAGATAACAGCAGTGATTTTCCATATTGCTAACAAGAACTTTCCTTTCTGTCCCTGGTGTTCTCAAAACACTTGTCCAGTAATGGTTCATAAAACAACCGTGCTCACTTTATCAGGCAATCTTCTGAGAACTCCTTTTTAAGTCCAGATGAAAATTCTCACTGTACCGCTGTAGATTCATGTGAAAAACATCTAGTTTCTGGTGTATCTCCAGGTGACTACAAAGAAATTGTCTGAGATTCAAACTGTCCTGCAGAAGAAGACTAAAACCCTTGTGTTTCACAGATAAGGTGCATTCCACAATTGCCTTGCTTCCAGGGAAGCATGCAACCTACTGTGAGGCTCAGGGTGTGTCTAAGGGAATACTTGTGTGTATTTCCCACCCCCACCTCCTGGTGGCCCACAATGCAATAGGACAAGGATCTCTTTTGTCAGAGTGGGCAAGTGTGTTGTGAGCTGCATTGGAGGCCCTCAGCTGCAGTGCTCTTTACTCATGTGGCAACAGCACCCTCCCTGAGCTGCAGCCAACTCACTCAGGTTTGCTCCAGCATTTGGTAGTGGTCTCCCACAACTAACTCTGTGCTGTGGGGAGCTCCCTGTAAGACTGCAGCTGCCTGGAAAAGATCTTGAGTTTCCAGCTGCCTTGGTGAAGCCTGCCACTGAGGCAAGAACTCAAAGTCACAACCAGGACAACCACGGCAATAAGTATGCTACATGTAAATTCCAGCTCCAACCTGTAATGGGGAATTTCAGCTCGCCCATATCTGCCCTTCCTTCCCCTCAAGAAAGCAACAATAAGGTTGTGATTTGTCTTGTTTTGTTTTCCAGAATGTCAAAGCAATTTCAAGTACTTCTTTGAGGGCCTCGAGGACATGTTCGAACCTCATATTTAGAGGAACTCTCCTTATCTTGTGCTTAGGGACAACAAGACAAAGTGAGGCCAAACTAAGCAGCTTTTGGAGAGTAACAACTGGGACCTTGTTTTTTGTGCCTTTAAAGGCTGTGTGGGTGGAAGTCTTGCTTGCATCCCAAGAAGCCTTCCTCATTTTTCAAGGCAAAACTAAAACTGCTAAGTAGCAGGAGATGAAGGAAAATAAACAAACGAAAAAGAAACCCTTTGCCAGCAATGAAAGTGGGAGGCTGGACAGAAAGCCTAAGAGGATACGAACACAGGACTCAGGCATGGAGACACGACATGGAGCTCTTGCTACTTCTCCCTTTTAGGTATACTCCAGAAGAGAAGGAAATTCTTGGAGAATGGCATCATTTTTTGAGGACAGAGAGAGTCGAGCCCATTCCCTTCCAGCACTAATGCTTTTTATGATGCTGCCAGGGTCCCTTGCCTGGAAGACCATGAGATCAGAAGGTCCCATGATCTCCTCTGAGTCCCTAAAGGGGCAGAGGGCAATGAGAGAGATTTCTTCAGTTTGTCCCCTGGGTTTTTCAGAAGAATCTCTGTTTATGACCTGCAGACCCAACAGCTCTTGTTTAAGAAACAAAATGCTTCATGGGATCAAATAGTACAGGTCTCCATTTACTTTCAAGAAGGTCATGGAGGGGAGCAAAAGTGCTGCTCACTGTTACTCTTTGTAGGAATACACAGTTAAGGTTTCTTTCCTTCTATTCTCTCCCAAAGACTCTTTGTGGATTTCTCCACTGGAAAAAGTTTCATCTGTTCAATTTTGTCATCCAGTTCCACTGGAAATGCAGGCACAAACTGAACCACACAGTTCTAAGGTGACAAAGAGTGCAGAAAGGGGTGGAGGTTTGACATGTACAGTTTGACCCAGAACTCCCAAGCACTTGTAAGAATTTTCTGACAGCATCCGCTTGGAAACCTGATTATGGGCAGCACAGACCCAGCACCAAAACTGGAAGGACTGCAATATAGAGCACTGTGACACCACCTGGTGCATGCATGTAAATGCCTTTCAGAATAATTTTTTTCAGTGCTTACTAAGAGCATACAAGTGTCTGTGGGGAAACAGGAGCATTCCTTCTTCTCAGAGATAAAACCCTCTACTTCAGGAAATAAGAAACCTCCTTTCCAGGTAGCTTGCTTTTTTGGTCCGAAGTAATTTTACATTCTTAGCCATAGACTGCCCTGCAGTGGTGAAGTCAAAATCTGCAGCCCTACTGACTTACACAGAATCTTTAAACTTCCTTATTAAGAAGTAGTTCACTCATCACTAGAAGGGCCAGAAAGAGCCCATGTAAACAGAACAAACAAAAAATGAATGCAGCAAGGAAGATTTTAGATTTCAGTGTAAATATAGTGTGCAGCAAAATGCCACTACTGGCTAGTAATAGTTTATCTTTTTTTCATAGGAAACAAGGCAGATTTGATCACGCCTTGTATCTATTTGTGTCTGGAAGTTGTTTTCTGACTTCAGCCAAATTTAACTGCAAAAATGAAAAACTCAAAGACAGCTAAATCTCAACAGATTTTGAGAAAAGCAGTTTTTGCAAAAGACTAGATGAAAAGTATGGCTGTTGTATCAGCAAAGAAATTGTTAGACAACAAAGAATCCACAGAGGAGAGTGACTTTGTAGGTGTCCCAGGAGGTAAATATCAGTCACATCTCACAATGAACATAAAAATCCTTAGAAACCCATAGTGAAGCAGAAACCAGGCTTCATTAGTTGCTTTGTAAACTGACGAAACTTCCTTAGATCAGCTACCTCTCCAACTCCACATAAATTAGCTCTCTAATCATAGTATTGGAAAGCTTAAAAACATCTAGAGTTTCATTTTCTGCGTGTTCCTACCAGTGTCTGCATCCTAAACTGCAGCACATTTGCTAGGCTAGTAGCAGCACAAAATAGTGCCACCGATCCTTTAGGTAGCAAAGATGCTACTATTGAGGTTGGCTATTGCTCAGACTCTCAGAAGGGTAAAACACAATTACGTGTTCATTAACAGAGACAAAATAATACCAAAAGCCTTTTTTTTTCACATACAACAGCGGTTGTTTGCCCTCATTGTGCTTCAGATGATTCAAGAGATGAACATCTTCCGGCTAATCTGCTTCAGCTCCCCTTATGGCAAGATCAGATAAACAGGCACTTTTGAATCAGCTAACCTGGTTTGGATGTGTTCTTTGTCGTGAAACAAATGAATGTCAAAAATGGCTATTGCTCTCCATTTGCTGTAGAGGAAGCCTAGGATTACAAGCTTAGAGATGGACATCTGTTTTGCAAAGGTTGGAATTTGGAGAGCTCTTACTATAGTAGTAACTATACATCTTGAAAGCACTGTGAATGAACATATGTAAACATAGCTGAGGGACTATTTTTTTAGTGACAATATATAACTGTGATGACCTGAGACAGTTCCAACATACACAGCCCTCCTAAAATAAGATCTGGTGCTAAACTAGAAGTTTCTCCAAGTAATCTGAATCACTTCATGACAATTATTCATCTTTGGCTTTGTTCTGGCAGACAGAATTAACTTCTCTCCCACCTTAAACATTGAAATTTCAGTTTTTAGGGAGCCAGAAATAGACCCCCCCAAAAAATTTAGGATATATATCACTCAACCTCCATTAACTTGAAAAAGAACTTTTCTTCTCTTTTAAAACTCAGACTAATGAAAACAGTACGTAAATAACTACAGAAGCCATGTGTTTTTGAAATGTGCTTTTAATCGTTCAGAGAAAATAAGCAGATTGCAAAAGGATCCAAAAGGCTGTGCACTTGGAAGAATACAAATTTGTGTTCTTATTTTGTCACAAATAAATAGAGCACTGTTCAAATTAATCAGAGAACAAATAGGATACATTTACTGGGAAAAGCAATGTTCAAAAGTAGTCAAGAAAGCTAAGAATGGTACACACGCCTTTCAGTCAAATGCTGCTAGTTTTTTCCTGTCTTCATTTTGATGTTAGGCTGATGGCCCTCTTGGTAGGTTCAGAGATCTTGCCTTGTCATTTTCTTGTCTGCAACTCACTGGATTGTGGGATCTGGCATTGAGTGTCTTGACAGCTGCAGCTTTCCACATAGATGTACTTATGTGACATTGAGTGCCCACCAGGACACTTCAGTACCACATACTTCTCAGTAGTCTTTGATTCTCTGCAGCAGGAACAGCTGTGATCCATAGAATTGGCCTCAGCAGAGTATCTAATAAAATAGAAAATGGCAACGTTACTCAGTGCCAGAAGCCAACATACAGAAGGAAAGGGTGAAATCACATACAGAACTCCTGTGAGAAGCCGCAGTTGTGGCTAATGGAAGCGCTAAGCTCATCTAACAGAACAGTGATTATAATAATATGCTTTTAAAGTTCATTGCACTTGCTGAGATTTCTTTTTTTTGGTAAAACCATTCATATCAAAGTCCTATAAAGAACCCTCAGTGAGTACAAGATCATCAGCTTCCTTAGATCCCTCTCATAATCCTAGCACTGATGGATGTTAAATACACCAGATCAACAGTTTAGGGGGAGAAAAAGCCTTGACCTGAATATGAAAACTGCATAGACAAAGGGCTACAACGCCATATAGAATGGCATCACATCAATCAATTGTCTACAAAAGCTATAATTGCATCATGGGAATAAAATGCATATCCCAGTCAGGGCGGTATTAACAGGAAAGGGAAGCAGCAGCTCTTTCTGTTTCTATCTCAAAGTATTTTTTGCAGTCTTGTGTTCATCAGCTTCCCAAGTACCATTCCTAACCTGAAGAATATGTCTATATCAGGCTATGAACTGCATCAAGATTCACCTTTTTTTTTTGTATTTGTGTGCAGAAGCAACCACAGAAAGACCCTAGGATCATAAGGTATTTCAAAATACTAATAAACTCCCCAGCCAATCATAGTTTCATGTGATACTAAAAATCAGTTTTCTCCCATGTAAGGTACCCAGTGGCATACTCAGTGATAGGCAGCAAGTGACAGTTTCTTTGGGGAGTTAGAATTGTGTTTTTCCAGTGCTCACTACCAGGTGTCCTACTAGCCACTCCCTTATAGCCACTTTTTTGTATATTCTCTCATTTCAGAGAAAAATGTACAGTCAAAATACTCTACTAATACCATCCCTAAAGCATTAGTTTTCTAATTTATTTACTGTATAAAAACTGTAGGTTTGAATCTTCCTTTAAAAGATGTATGTGTATTTCATTTTAGATGTTAACTATTGAGAAGTAGCTTTTGAGCTTAAGAGTATCAAGTCTGGCTGCTCCCTGGGCTCATTCCTAGTACAGGAAATTATCCACGTTCTTTTGTGATGATTTCTAGCAGAGGTGGTCTGACACAAATGACAGACAAGGCAGTTGTTACTGGATGAATAGACCTTATCATATCTGTTTGAATCCCAAGGAAATTTAATACATTCTTCTGCTTTGCATTAAGACAAATCAACTGTTCAGTCACAGATTTCATGATTTTGTGTCTATGATTTGGGGAGCAGATAGTCCCAAGTCTTCTACCATTCTGCAGTCTGCCTATTTATTGTTCCTTTTATATAAACAAGCTCAGTGCCAGCAGAATTTCAATCTCATTGTCTGATAAGTTTACTTACAGCGAGACAGTTCCACATGTTCCTTCACACTCAGTCATGACAACTCTGTCCACGGAACGGCAGCCATTATAGACAATAAAGTCTTCTCTTTCACGGACAGAGCATGGTGTACTGCTATCCAGAGGTGCACCTATAGGGAAAGATCAGAAAATACGCACAGTGAAATACCTCCAGAAATTCCTTGCAGTTCAGCATTCCCTCAGCTTCACTAGTGCACTCAAAGAACTGTCTTAAGTGGTTTTTCTGCTTCAGCTTAAACTTTTCCAGAGAGATTGGACAGTGAATGCTTGGAATAACAAACATAAATATAAAAATATCTATTTAAATAGAAATATATCAGCCTCTATTGCTGGAAAATGGTTCAATTAAAGAAGACAATTCTTTCTCTGTATTGTTGATTCAGGTACACTGGGATACTTACAGGTTTTGCAACAACCATTAGGTAAGAATGAAATAGTTCCCTAAAAGAACAAAGAAACAGAAAAAAATTATATTGTTTTATTTCTCAGTATTGAAAGAGGCTTTTATGCCAATAACTAAAGAGAGCAATTCGTCAATCAATGGCTGGAAACAACCAGTGAACACTGCAGCATCGATCTGAATAAGTAAAGAAAATGGTCTCTTCCAGACTTGAAATCTATCAATTTAAAAAGGATTGTGAAAATAAAAATAACTCTTTGAAAGAAGTCTACAGTTAACATAATGTCATTTTTAGTCAGAAACTATTCCAATAAATGCTTTCTTTAAGTTTTCTGTATTTGAATGAGGAGTATGCACAGTGTTACTGGCAGCCTATTGACTGAACAACTTCTGTTTCTGTAACATTCAAGAAAACATGGTTCCTGTTGAGACAGGACCCCAAACAAAGCAATCAGCAAAGACTTAGCATCTCAGTGCTGACCAATATTTTGGCTACTGAGAGACAGTTACCAGTTATAAGCCTCAAATTCTCACCCAGATATTTTATACACTGTATAGGGCTGTGCATGGATGCATTAGAAACTTTTGCCCTTGTGACTGAGAAACTATGGTGAAGGGTCATCAGAGCTTAATTTTACTTTTGTTCTTAGTCAGATGGCTGAACTAAACTGAAGTAATCTATATATGGAGTAGAGGGTAAATTTTCCATTTTTACTTACAGGTTTGCAGCTGTCCTCATTAAATGCTGGACAGGTAATCTCAGATGTGGAAGAGATAAGCTGGTTGTGGATCTCTACACAGCTATAAATGGTGCAGTTGTTGTTAGGATCATTTTTAAACTCTCCAGGCTGCAAGCAAAATGCAAAATGTAATAAGAAAAGCTGAAGGGAGCTCAGACAAATTTTCTTGTCCTCTGACAATAACTTTCCTCTTGTTTCCCAGTAAATTATTTTTAAGAGCCATTTCAGAGACAGATTGTTACATGTACTGCAATGTGCCATACATGGAAAGAATCTTCAGTTTTACATGGGATTTTCCTTGAGAAAGAAAAATGCCTCTAAACTATGTAGAGTACCTTAACAAAATCATCCACACACAGCTAGACCATTATATGCTAATTAAGAACAACCCTAAACTTCCACCCTACAGGGGCAATGCAATTGTTCCATATGCAGGCTTTACAAGTGTTCATACAGAAATCAAACAGCATAGATAAGCCCAAGCTTCCAGACAACTGAAAGAAAATCCCTTCCAATGGTATTGGATTTGTCATTCCAAGAAGAGCCTTCCAGAAAATTTGATTTCATGAGACCTACCTTCAGGTCAAAATATTGTAGATAGGTTTTGCTTTAGATGAGTCTTTGATCTTTCAGGTGCAAACTTACACTAAGCCTTGTCTCTGGCAAGGAGATGTTCCCCTTCTGAAACAGGGAACTTTACATATTTGGTAGAGACACAGAACATAGAGCATACTTACACTCAAGATGAGTTCATCATTGTTTGCATGTATAATACACTTGGTCTGCACACATTTTCCACAACATTCACCTTTCACTGGTTGAAGTTCATATCCCTAGATATTAAAATTAATTAAAAACAATAGCACTATAATAGATGAATTTTTGAGAAATAAATGAAAACATACCAATCCATTGATTGATTATACTTTGAAGTGCACTCTAGATTTGTGACTTTCTGTGTTCCAACCCAATAGAAGACAAATAATAAAAGCAGGTTATAGATGGAATAAATTAAAGCACTGCAATGCAATAAATATGCCTAATAATTGAATATCCCTCCATTAAGTGCTCTACAGAAATTTCCCAGCTAATCTGGCCAATATGAACTGAATACTGTCAGTTATGGAGTCAAGCTGCATGCAGCAGATTGCTCGAAGGACAGTTGGCATCCACACCGGAGTTGGTCTCTGAATTTCAGCTCCCTGTTCTTTGCTTAATACCACTCATTGATCAAAGTGATTTTCACATAAATGGGTATTTTGGGTTTTTTTGTTTGTCACTTACCGGTGAACAGTACGTATTGCATGGAACAGGTTCACATGAGATGATATTCAGTTGAGTGCTGACGTTAACTTCATTTGTGCAGAAACAATTCTGACACTTATCAACAAAGACTGAGGAGTTAGGCTAAAAATTTTAAGAAAAAAAATCATATGTTAATGGTATATGACATGTTTGACAGACATTTATTAATTTCAAAAAATCTGTAAATCAAGCAATGAAAAAGGAAAAAATCTTAAAGACAACTGGATAGCTATCTGGCTAGCCATTTATAAAGACAACATTTTAAACACTGAATATAATTTAATGTGTGTCTTTATTGAAGTCCTACATAGCAATGATAAACTCTGATATTAGAAGGACAGGCACAATTACTAGGTCCAGTAGAATTTATTAGAAATTTAGGTTTGTTTAGAATAGCACTTATTCACATATCTTTTAATTTTTGAAAGCAGAGTCTTAAAACTGCAATGATGTACTGACAATAAATGGGGACTGACTTTTTTAAATGCAAGCACATTTAACCCAAATCTCTCTCCTGATACTGACACATAAGCAACTCTTCCATTTCTTTCATACACAACAAGCTTTTCAGGAGAGATTTAGGCTTTGTGAAATTGATGACCTCCCGACAGAAAGTGGAAAATTTCTAAAATATTGATTGTACTGGATAAACCTCTTCACAGTATTTGTGATCAAGTATACTAACTGGTCTTTTAGGCATTTTTAGAACTTACCAAGAACTCAGCACTCTCGTGAACACAGACCCCCTTGGGAACTGTTAATAAGCAAGAAGTTAGATGTTAACGTAGGAAAAAAGAATAAAAAATGTCTTCGCACCACTCTAGTCAAACTCATTTCTTCCACAATGAATTCAAATTCATTGGTTATTCCTCCATTCTGGTAGCAGACACGACATATATAAAGTATAAGAACTAATACTGCATGTGCAAAAAGGGAAGATTTGTCCTAATACATGCAGTCCAGTTCATAGCCAAGAATGTCCAGTTAATAGGTACCAAGTACTTCCTTCTTTCAATTACCAAGAACAAAGTAGTCTTTGTAAAGCTGTCTTCTACTGGGGATGCTTATAGGGACTTTTTGCTAGATTAAGCTGAGACCACAGTCACAGTTAATTCTGTAGCTGATCTTACATGTATTTACAATCAGGAGAATTGAACTTGAGTCACCTGAGGTGTTTCTGATTTCCTAGTTGTCATAACTATAGCAGTAGTAACCAATGTTAATAGTAACCAGTTTCTAGAATCTGACTGTGTTGAATATCTCCTGCAATAGGCTATTGCATACATTCTTACTAAGTGTAATGATAAATTCTGTAATATATAATGCTAATCATTGTAATATATTTCCAAGGAACTTACCACATTGGTATACAGGACAGCACTGACCACTGGGAATATAAGAATGAATTTCAAATCCCAGTGTGCACTTGGGAGCTTTAGCTGTGCAGAGGCTTGTGTTGCATTCTGAGGAAAAAAAAAAAAAGAATAAGCCAAAAAGTACACTAAATCACAACTACTAGAAATAAGCACCTATCAAAGCATTTAGGATGAACTTTCCATAGGAAACAGACCAGATTCTCTTTAGATAAACAAATTGCAGAAAGGGAACATATTTTTCCTAGTAAATCTAGGCACTGGTTTGGGGGTACTGCATTAGTTTATGAAACTTTTTCTACTAGGTAATTATCCTGTATTAATAAAGTATCCCAATTCTATGCAGAGAAGTAATGAACAGCTTTTACTCTCTCCAGTATTATAGGCAACTGCTACAAAAAGAAAATCCACAGAGAATTCTTGCTTGAATAAAACTCAAGAACTAGAAATTGAGTTGTATTGAGTCTCATAACTGTAGATTCAGTTATCCTGAATCATTTCACTATTAAAATGCATTTTAATTGCTGATTTTAAAAGGCATGAGGAAAAATACCGTTTTGGGACTAACTGCTGCAGGTCTCTGGTGCTAAAGTAGTTCAGTCTCTTTCTGTTTCTAAGCAGTACAGAAAAACTAGAAACATAGTATAAACTCACTGCAGGTGACAAGAGGGCAGCAGGAGTCTTCAGGATTGACTTCAGTGACCTGATAGAAGCCTTCTCCATTACAAGTGACATGTTGTTCAGGACATTGATGAGGCTGGCATACAATGCCATATTCCCCTTCCAGGCAAACACAGTCCTGACAGTCTACTATAAACTTTTCCCCAAACTGTCATTAAAGAAAATAAAATTAGTGATTGCACAGTTACCAATTAAAAAGATCAGAAGTAAAATCAGGAATAAAAAGTTGGGAAACCACAAAACAAGCCTGCACCAGTGGAGACCGCTCTCTTCTCCCAACCCCCAACTTCTACTTTTAATCCAAAAGCATATGGCATCGTACCTCTCTTGGGATCATATCCACTCCAACACAGCCTGTGAAAATATCAAAATAAATCTCCATTACCAGTTACATACCAGTAGGCATCTCTACTATATGTTGACTGCATACAGTCAGACCTGTGTTGCATACATAAGAAGGAAACAACAAAGAGGAAGCAAATATGCATCCAAGTGAAGTGGTAAAACTCACCACAGGTTTTCACGCAGACATCCACGCCAGAGTCATACAGCATTGTTCCATTGGGACAGAAACAGCCTTCCACTTGTTTAGTTGAAGTTTCATTTTGGTGGCTATGAAACAAAATGTTCAGAGGAACACCATTACTGTCATAGGCACATAGAGGAGGATTATGCCAAATAACCTTTCACTGAAGATAAAGTGCCAAATGATCTGCAGATTTGTGATTAGGGATTATCAGTGTTTGTGTTTGGTCTAGCTGAACAACATAAACAGTAGAGGCACCCAGACATAGGATCAACAGAACAGTGGTAACAAATTTGTCAGTTTAAGATATGAAAGGAGGTTGATTTTCCTCATTCACCTGTGCATTAGATATGAGTGAACAGTTGTAGAAGGTATAACTAACTAATTATTTACCTTGATTTGCAGGTTGGTTCTTTAATAGGACCACATGCTCTGAACTCTTTTCCTGAGGGGCATTCATGAGCTGGAATGGAAGAATAAAAAGGAGGAAGAGCTCAGTAACTGTCATATAAAAGCCTCATGACCTTATGTCAAGAACTTAAACAGTGTTTACTCATTTTCCTATGTATCTGTGACAACCCTGAGAAGAAAGGATAAAAAATCTCAGATATCAGACTCATCTCTCCAAATAAAATTATTTTATGCAATTTAGCCATAGAGATAGGGAACCATCTTTACATTAATGTGATAAAGCCAAGAATCTACATCTCGATTACAATTCTTTTTCATCATTTCAGTCTCTTCTGCACAAATTCTCAGAAGGGAGTGTATTCTTACTCTTTGTCGTCCTCTTACTACAGCTGAAAAGTAATGCATATATCACTAAATAGAGTGATCTGCTGATGCTTACAAAACACAAAACTTTCTGTGTACATAAAAGGTATGTACTGATACAGATGTTTCTGGCACAGTCAATAGTTGTTTATTTTTGCAGGTTCATTTAAATTTCCATTGTTAAAAATGTTAACTGCAAAATTACTTAAGGAAAGCAGCTGGTGTGATTTATTGCTGTCTTCATTGCTCGGAAAGCAGTATGACATTACTATTGAAATGTTTCCATACAAGCTTCCTTAATAATTCAAGATAAACGGCCAAATACTTACAGCATACACCATTGGTGTGACTTCTCCAGTCAAGGCATACACCTTGATCAGCACAGGTGGCAGCATAGATCTGCAGACTTGAGCATTCCAGGTCTAGGTTGGGAAGTACACAACTATCAAAAATGCAGGCTGCATAGTACTTTTCAGGTCGCACAAACTCATGGCATGGCTTGAACACACTAGAAACAGAAATATTTATCATTATTAGTTATTGAATGATCCATAAATTTTTCAATGTGCTTAACCTGGTATGATGTGGCAACAGAAGATGTGGACATGGACTATGGATGAGAGATTTTTACTGAGAGCACTTATCCAGATTGTAACCTTTCAACATATCTTAAAGTATTTTCCACTCACCTACAAAGCACTCAGACACAAGTATTTTCAGGCCAGGAGCTACATGAATATTACTGAGTGCAACCAGGTGCTCCCTCTTTAAAGACATTTTGTCTGGGTTTGGGTTTGGGGTTTTTTTAATTCTGACACGGTGTTTTCAAAATTAAGATCTATGTTTTCAGTTGGACTCTGTTTTCTGCTAAGTGAATGTGGGAAAAGGCATAGGAAAGAGGAGGGCAAAGACTGTAGAAGCACATGAGAACATCAATGAAGGTTAACATAGCAGTCAGCGAGTTGAAAGAAACTGTCAGCAAAGAATAACAACCAGAAAAAGTAAAAGGAGTGGAAGCAACCCACAAAGCTACAAGAAATAAAAGATAGAAACACTTTTCATTGAAAAATTAATCCTAAAATTGCCAATTCAATTGAAGATACCAGGCTTGTAAACCCAAGAGGAATGTCTACCTTCCCAAAAGAAGCTCGCAGATGGAAGATTCTTTGCAAGGCTGTGCTGGGGTTGTGCTAGGTGAACTTGTAGGATTTAGGCCTGGAGAGCACTGTGGTTTGGAGGGGTCAACAACCTGCCAGTGATCTGCCATGGTTTCACAGTTTTCTGCAATGTTTCCATTCGGCAACATGCAGTCATCTGCGGTGTTGTTATTGCAAGTACCTAAGATGGGTAAGGGGAGAAAGAATTCACTCACAGATTTGTTATCAAATTCTATTCATCTTTGTAGCAGGGCTGTCATTGTGGTTTTCTGAGAGTACAAATATTGCAAGAGCAAGCCTTACCGCACTGTCCCTGAGTGTTGTTGCCAAACAGGCTGTAGGGCATTCTGATAGAAAAGGACAAGCCATTGTAGGTCACATTCATTTTTAGCTCAGGAATTTCCACAACACGATTTATGCCTGACTCATAGATGCTCACGCCAAACTTTTTATAAGGCAAAGCCACTAACTGATTGTTTACTGTCACCTAATAAACAAAGGAAAATAGAAAAGAGGCATATATTTAGTTTGACTTTAGAAAACAATTGACTGTTCATTTGCATTGCAGAGAGAATGTAAAGGTAAATAATATCCTTTTCATTTGTATCAAGTGTCCCTGTGTTTCCTTTTATGTTACTGGAAAGCCAAACTTTTCTTCTCTGAGCCAAAAAAAGCCTATCAACCTCTGTTAAATTAAGATAAAATTCAGGGTTTAAACTAGCTAAATCCTAACACTTAACAGACTCATTAGAGAGACTA
>NW_020884905.1:0-105961 GCF_003945725.1 Corapipo altera
TTTTTCCTTCTAAGGCTAATCCAATTTTCTTGACAGGAAATGTGACACATACCATCATTGTACTTCCAGGAACTGAAATAGATTGATAGAATGCACAGGCGATATATTACAAAGAAAAGAAAGTTGAATATGTATAGATCTATGAAATTGGACTGCTGGTGTATTAAATTTGGAGACCTTTGTTGCTTAAAAAATAATTTTTGTGTCTTTTTAAACAATAGAACTAAAGTGGGGGGAATGGAGGTAGAGGGAAGAAACCCTCAAGACTAAATTAAGACATCTCAAGTTTTATTGCTAAGCTAAGTAGGCTTATCTTCAAGCAAAATATGATCAGATTTGTCAGAAATATTTGCCTTGTTAAGGCTTACACTACATTAATTGAAAATGTTGTTTTGTTATCAGGTTACAAGCATAATACATTCATTTCTTTAGGGCTGCTTGGTTTAAAATAGGAATTATATTTATGTTTTCTTCATATTCCATAAAGCTAGCAATCAAGCTGATATAATGCCATAGTACTTTTTGAAATCTTTGCAGTTATTTGTCAGCAATTGGCATTTTTTTGACATACTTTAATTTCCTTAAGAAAGTGAGAAAATATTCAAAGGAACTGAAAAAATTTAAAAACATATCACCATATACTTTCAAATACTGAAAAATACTTATCTTCTGAACTGTCTCTGAAACTATAATGTACCACTCCAACTTCCAGATTTTTTTAAAATAACTATATCCTTAGTAAAGTAAACCATCATAAATAGGAAGGAAACTTGAATAGTGTATCTGCATGGAAAGGTCAATATCAGGTCTTTAATATTAAAAAAAAAAAAAAAAAAGTAGTTCAGATAAGGAAAAGCAGTTCTACCAGCATTAAAAGTTGCACACATTCTAATGTATCTGTATCTCGTGAAATTGGTCTCAATTTTCAATTTTTCCTGCAGTTTGTGATTTTGTTAAATGTTTTCCATGATGTTTATCTGGTCTGAGAGAATGAGAACTCACACATCAAGATTTTTCCTTTAGCAGGGTGCTTAGGTCTTGTCACTACTCTCTTAGGCTACCTATTTTTCACAACAGCAGTAGAGATTTGATTTTCTTGAAAACTCTAGTGATATTTTGGTTTGATAAAAATGTATTGCCAAGTTAGTAAGGGATTTTTTAAAATGGAAGTGAGAGACAGAGAAAGAAGCATGCAAAACCCTAGTACGTTCACGTGAGATTTATTGATTTCAGAAAATAGATTAAAAATAAGAGTGAAGTTTTAGCTTTATGGATCATGATGTGTTTAAAAGCTTAGCTGAATTGTCCTAGTTCTTTGAAACATATTCAGTAAGAGTATGCAGGTGTTTCAAAAATGTAACTTGAAGCAAAATTTACACACTCTTGAATTTTAGTAAGAAGATTAAAACCTTCAAAGATCACTTGAAATCCCACATGGAAGTTATGAACTTCACAGAGTTTTATACTGGTGAATTTTGTCTATTTTAAGTTCATTTATCTCCTCCTCAGCTACAATTTTCTTCATCTACAGGAAAGGAACTAATGCTTTATCTTCTTAGAAGAGGCCTTGTTTTCATCCTGGCATTTGCCTTTAAGAGACCACAAGAATGGAGCCTCTTTTCAAAGATGAAATTACCTGTGCTCTTTTCACTGCTGAGCTTTCTTCCAGCTCTTGTTCAGTGAGCAGAGTACATGGACTCTTATTCTTCTATTCAAGTGCTGCTGTGCTAGGTCCTTCTAACTCTAGGACTGATTGTTGTCTTAAAGAGCATATGGACCTTAAAGGGAGTTTGCATGAAGCCTAAAGGACTTTCTCTCTTTCAAAGATGAAAGACTACAGAGTAGGATCCTTTCTATTGTGGCTGCTCTGCAGTATGAGTCTGTAGGAAGAAGAGGGATCTTAGGTGGGATGGCCTGTTCCTGCCAATCATTGTTTTTACTGTTTCTCAGGATGTTGCGTGAGTCACGTCAGACCAGGTTCCCCACTAGCCAAAAAGAAATCATGAAAATAAAGTAGTGATTTTTTGGAAGCAGGTACACTGTGACATTAGTAGACATGTTTACTATTTTCCATAGATGCTAATAGTGTCTGGAAATAGACTCCTTCTATATGAAAAGGAAAAAACACAAGCCCCATCTTACAGCCATTTCTGACAGCCAGCAGAAAACAGTATCCCATGAATTTGTCTGTATTTCCAACAGTATAATCCCCATCTTAAAATATTTTTCAGCTTGGCTACCTTAGCAATAGGTCAAAAATCAGGCTTCTAATATTTTCTCATTAATTATCCAGGCTTTTATCTTGACACACAATAATAACTAGCCTAATTTCCCTTAGGCACCTCTAAGTTTTGCTGTTAGGGAAGTGCAATTGTTGTATCTTCAGATCTTTTGTGGATGTCAGTATATTTTTCCCTCAAAATACAAACTGAAAAATACAATTGGTAGGAAAAATATGAAGAAAATAGAAATGTTTCATTTCTACTTCTTGATGCAATATTTCATATCTTTAATGTTAACTTAGCTCAGCAGAATTGTTTATTGAATTTCTTTTCCAATGGGCAAACTTAAAACTGCATTTTCTAGAAATCAGTGTAAACTGGTCTGAAATGTTGCAACAAAAGTTATAGCAGAGAGTTCTTTTGGACTGACAAAACCAAAAAATAGAAAGTACAATAGTGAGTTGGTTTGTCAGAAATGTCTTGCTGAGTGCCCAGGTTGTTTTTTCAGTGGCATGGAGCTGTACATTTTAAGTGTTATGAGATGTGGATACCCATCCCACTGGGCTTCTAACTTTTAACTAAGCCACAGCTGCAAACAGATTAATGTTAAACTATCCTCTGAATAACTGACAATTCTGAGCCACTGAATTACCTAGTTTGCTCATCTCTTTAGCCTTCATATGAATCATGGCTAGGCTTTGTGAACGAAGATTTGGGTATGGGCTTCATATGAATAAACAATACAGAAATCACTGCTGGATTGAGTAAAAGGGTAGGTGAGATGCAGTGCTCCTACTCTGCGTGTTTAATCTGCTCTTCTGACTATTTCCTTGAACGTTGCTGAAGAGGGGTTTGATTAATTATATATTTTTTACCATAGTAGCAGATTGCAAGTTACAAGATCAAGGTACTTATCAAAATCTCTGAGCTTCTGTGTGCCTGAAAGCCAAGGACAAACCTACATGATTCCTATGGACTACAAACCTCTCTATTGTGTGCCACATTCACACTGCCAAGCTATTACCTGAGGTGTCTTGTAGATATTCCACGTCTAAACTTGACTTTTACCTTCTATTATTTTCATTCTCATGACCTCTTTTACCCTTTTGTCCAATTTGAAGGACGTCATATCTGTCTGGCACCAAGTGGTCCCAGTACTCAGGAGCCTGAGTAAATGTTACAAAATAAGAGCAGCTAATTAAAAATCTGTAGTGTTGACATCTGTTTAATATATGTAATATTTCCAGAACTTGATAGCAGATCACCTTACAGTAACAAGGGTCTAAGTCAGACTGTTTAAATAAAGTAATAATGAAGTATAGTAATATGGTTGTAAACTTGGAACTGTTCCAAATGGAGTCATAAAGTGTGCTAATTGGTTCTGAGAATTGGAATGCAGTAAAAGTCAAATTTTACAACAGTGACTATTATACAGTGGAATTAACTTGGCTACTCTAGAGGTTTAAAATATACCTTACCATTAAGAGACAAAGTCACAAGATTATAGGGATTTTATTTGACTAACAGAGAGATTGACAAGTTCATTTTCATTGTTGAAGATTAAGATAACAAGAACAACTTAATTAACATATTTAGTTAAATGAGGGCAATGTACAATGCTATTTGTTTGAACAAATTAGTAGTACCTAGAGGCTTGATTAGGTAAGATGTTGGAACACTACCAAAAATTTAAGTAATGATTCGAGTCACTTAAAATATACTTTATTATTTGTTCTACCATTGTTTAATCAAAGTTACAGAGCAACTTAAATTCATTAAACTCATTAAATTAATTAGAAGTACAGAGATTACTGCTTTGAAGGTTGAAACATCTGTAATTTTTAAGATTATAAACACAAGTAAAATCATTTTGTACCAAAATAGTAATCTCAATGAAATGCATCACAAATGTCATATCTATTTAAGATATTTCTGTAAATTTTAAACCAAAAGGAGCTGGTAAAAGATTTCAGTGCCTACTTTTACTTGAGGCACTCTGTTTTCTGTAGCAGGAACTTCTCAATCCATTCAAACCTTTTTTCAGCGGAAGTTTAGGTGTTTTGTTTGGGGTTTTTTTTAAATATTTCTGGGGTCTGATATGACATCTTATTGCAAGTTAATGAAAATGTCACTATTTTGCAATCTTTTCTGTATCTGCAAGATAATGATTATTGGCATCTGAAAACGAACCGACAAGTCGGTAAGTCATGGTTATGACAATCCACTATAGTAGTCTTAGCAACTCAGATCACTGCCTACCCAGTCTTGTATCTTTTCTGATGATGGGAAATTCAGACTCAGAAGGTAAATGCAAAACACATTTTACTGGAGAGCTCTACTAAAAGTGGTAGCCAAGGAGCAGTAGACAGGGAGTATTTGGTTCATCCCCTGTTATTTATTCTCTGAGTCCGTTCTACTCCGAACTAATTTTCTAACATGAAATCCAGTGTTAGTAGTTTAACTAAAGCCAGCTGTATTCTGTCCAGTCTCTCCTGGTGGGTAGCTCAGCAGTATGTGTTGGAACAGAACTTTGGACTTCATAGATCTGGTTTCTGTAGAGGCAGCTGCTACTGATAACCTATTTCTTGATGTGGAGAAGCTTTCAGGTATGGAGAAACACTGGAGAAGAACAGCAAGGAGTAGATGCAAGCAAGAAGATCTTTTGCTTTAAGTCTCTGAATTCTCCATAACTGAAGTAAAACAATTTAGAAGAATACAATTTAAAGGATGAATCATAAAAGTTGAAAAGAGACAAACATTGTTTGCAGTTGTCTTCTTAAGGTGTACTGAAGCACATGAGAAGATTACTGTAATAGGCAATTTTCATTAATAATTCAATTGGAAACAGGTGCAACAGTTGAAGTATTTAAACTACACGAAGATTGTTAGTTTAGTATCAATCAACAGCTGTGGAGTAATTGCCCTTTTAAAATGTAGTTATAAAATTGTTGGCAACAATAACAATAAACCAAATTAATAACAATGTTGCTAATTTGATACTTGTATCACCAACAGATGCTCAGAAAAGCAGGTTTTCCATTGATAACTGGATTTGGGGGTAGCTTTGCTGCAAACAAGTTACTGTTGAAATGATCAAGTAATAAAATGCGTTGATTTAGTCTGCTAAATTTAGATAAAAGTTTAGCTTCTTAATGTGCTCAACTGTCAGTGTAATATGTGAAAGGAAAAATTATGTGTGAGCCGTTTGTTTTTAAAGAAAATCTTTGCATTTAAATATTGCAGAACTTGTAGAAGGAATCTGATTCATATCAGATTTACTATAGGGAAAAGTTATGTGATGGTTATATGATTCTTAAGGTGTGCCGAGGCTGCAGCTGCAAACTTGTTAACACTGTCATGTTACATGTACTGCCAGAAAAGATAATGTAAAGCTAGACAACATCAGTTGTCTCCATATGTGAATTAAAAAAAAAAAAAGAAAAAAAGAAAAAAAAGTTTATTGAGCTGTTTGTTCAGAAGTCTGTATAGAAAGCATAAGTTTTAGAGTGTGAATTACTTGAAATTATGTAGTTTAAAAAGGTTTCTGGAGGAATTTTGCAGCATGTTAGGAGAAAAAGCACATTTTCAAGCACATTTCTTTTTCAGCAATGGGATGACTAGAAACTAAGCAGGGGAATGGAGAAGTTTCAAACAGTTTACAGAACAGATGCATCGTAATGAACTAGTCTTTGTTCTCTTACTATGAACTAAAACCTATACTTTAATATATATTAGATATTAGGAAAAAATTATTTACTATGAGAGTGGTGAGGTACTGGAACAGCTTGCCCGGAGACGTGCTGGATGCCCCATCCCTGAAAGTGTTCAAGGCTGGGTTAAATGGGGCTTTGAACAACCTGGTCTAGTGGAAGGTGTCCCTGCCCATGGCAGGGGGGTGGAACTAGATGTTCTCTTAGGTCTTTTCCAATCCAATCATTCTATAAATCTAGGATTTACTTCTCTACCACTTAAAAGGAAGAGGAGAACATTGATTAATTCAAAAGTTCATATTTTTATTACTGGTTTCTTACTGTGTCATAGAGGTAAGTATCACAATAAGGTGATTGGAAGAGCCATACATTAGTTTTTTGGCAAAGTCAAAGACTCAAGTTTTTGAACAAATCTTTGTTGAAGCTGGAGTGACCTTTGATAGGATATAGGTTGACTCACTGTTAAGAGCATGTAGAACAATATGTCTTGATATTCTGTAGTATCACAGACCAGAAAGTACTGTTGCATTTCCAACTTGAAACTGTCTGCATGGACTTGTAAACTAGTACAAAGTAGAGAAGTCATGATTACAGGAAATAATGCTTCATTTTACCTTAAATGATGCTAGGTCTTGCACTGTCCTAGTCATCAAGAAGAAAGCTTAGTGATGAGATCCTGTATCATTTGATTTGAAAAATAACCTTTCTAGAACAGCAAGTGATAGCATTTCAAACCAGCAGGTTTCCCAGGATTGCTGCCTTGGTCTGACTGCTACTCTTCTGTAAAGCTGAGAAACCAATTGCTGCCATATTTTCACCTCAGTGATAAGAAATGTTGAGAAAGGTGTCTAGGAACTCTCTTCTGTAACCTTGATTTGTTTGTTTCCAAGAGAACTCTGCCTGGCGTAAACACCCCTTTGTCTTGAGGCTGTGCAAGCAGCGTTCTGTGTCTTGGCTGTGAGGTCTGAGATCTGATCATCTTTTGGTAATGACTAGAATTTTCTTTTGGAAGAGCAAGTGGAAAAAGATGTTTTTCATAGAGTTTGCAGGAAGCCTTCTTGGTTTCCTCTCATCTTGCTGTCTCTAGAGCAAAATGGCAATGATTGCTGAAATTAATTTCTTATTACTCTTTTTTTTTTGGAGCTTCACGGCAATGTATTCTACGCACAAATGGAACAACTTTGAACATATATGAAATATTTCAGTATATTCTTTGTCAGGTTTCTCTCCCTCCCCTCAATTTCAGGTGATAATAATTTTTTTTCTGATTTATAGTTAAATTGCATTATTTGGGGAACTTACTGAAATTAGTACTAGATTTCCTGTACAATGTAGATAAATCACTTTACCTTTTTGAGAAAACAGACTTCAACTGTCTTATTAATTTGTCTTTCCCAACCTATAGTTTTTTTACATCTCTTAAAAGACATATGGTAGATTGATGGCACATATTGATTCTTTTTTCATTTTGCTTGTTTAAAAAGATGTTTTGCTATTATAAGTCGACTTAGTTTAACAAATTAATCTGAATACAGGAGTCATGGGGTATTATATGATACTTTAAATATTACGAATTTTGACTGTTTAATATAAAATGTCATTGTGCAGTACTCCCAATTCTTACTTTTTTAGTAAAATGCATCAATGAATTCTATGATTCCAAATCATAGAATGAACTTAATCCTTGTAGATACATTCACAGCTTCTCCTAGTTACTCTGTTTGGGTCATCAGGTGAATGCAGCTGTAGGAAGAAAAAGGTCAGGTTGTATTTGAGTTAATATCAGTGAAGAAGAGATACAGAAATAATTAAATCTGAATTTGTGAACTGAATGAAAAGTTGCTTTGAAGCTGATCTTACAAGGAGGTAGATCCAAATGGGAAGACATTACTAGTATTATCAAGAAGATGTTGCCAGTGCTGCTGATGCCAGGCTGGTTGTGTACAAAGAGACCAGAAATTTTTTCTGGGTTTTTAGGGGATATAATTTGAACAGGAGTTTGGCTTTATTTCCTTTCTGCCTACAGGAAAATGTATGCAAGGTCTAAAATCAATTGGTTATCACAGAGGATGTTCAAACTTTTAACTAAATTAACTCCTCTCTGGACTGTTATATTTCAGCGGCTTTATTTCCACTAATTCTTCTGCAAAATAAACTCCATAGTTTTCAAGAAAAGGGTGGAGAAATACATCTCTATGTTGCAAAGAAGTGACACTTTTTCTTCTTTATCATCTCTTTTTATCTTCCATCCCCAGCTTTTGTTTTAGTTTTCCTCTGAGGCTACAAATACAGTGCAGATGAGGCAAAATTCAACATAAATCAAGACAGTCATTTGCAGATAACTGCTTTGGTCCTAATCAGGCAAAGTGTGTCTATTTTCAGTAGATGAAGCTACTCTTTTCCACTTCTCTTCCATCATGAGAGAGTATAATATCTCTTGTTTCTAACTTTCTCTCTTTTCTGTTTAAGATATTTAAGGAAGTTTAAGGATTCAAGGCAGCTACTAAAAATATACCTTGCATTTGCCTTCAATCAATATTTCACAAATACAAAATAGTTCAGATCATGAAGAGGTAGAGGTTGTGGATCTCTGCTCTTATCTGCTATAGACTACAAGCTATCTTGGAAAAGTTTGGTTATAGCAACAAGCTGCTTGCATCACTAGAACTTCAGAAACCATTCTTGATTTTGATGAGATTCTTTGTTTAAACAGTGTCATCTGAGGAATTATAAATGCCAGTTATTTTCTGAAATAGATCTTACTTCTGTGCTGCAGAGCCTCCAATGCTGTATTACAGTGTATTAATTACTTCATTTCACCTTTAAATCAATTTTCTTTCTGAAATACTATTTTTCATAGCCTTATGGAGAATAGCTGGCAAACACCTCTAAAAGAATTTGACCACATTAAAAATTCATTAGTAGCCATGTGTGTTGAAATAAGTAAGAAAGCCCACTCAATTAGTTTTGCTGGTCTATGATGAAGAATTTCATGATCTGTATGTGTCACAATGGGCTTCTACCAGTATTAAGCCTCATATTGACCCAGTTTTACTGGGTCAATTTACGTTGGCACTGCTATACAAATGCACATTGGTTGCATGTTTTGTGTGATGTGTTGGTTTTGCTGTAGAAAAATAGCAGATCTGATGACAGTGTTGAACTTACCATCAGATTTGCTGGTGTGGACAAGTCCATGTTTTTTAAGTACAATGAATTTCTTGGACATAAGAACACAAACCAGATTAAAAAAAAAAAAAAAGTCTTCTGAAATATAATTTCTGGTAATGGGGATTATAACTTCCGCTAGGGACACTGCAGCTGGAAAGCTCGAGTTTTGTCACAGTTACCGAGACATTCTCTGGTTGCAGACAGTGCAGAATCAGTACCATTTATTTTCCTGCTATTAATGAGTTCTCTTCCTTTTTGATTAGAGCATTTTACAGTTGAAAATGCAGCCAGAGTCAATACTGACCTGAGACTGATCTCATAGTCACTTGTTAGGAACTCAGCTGAGGTAATCTGGGAGTTAAATCTTTTGGGCCGTGAAAATACATTAAGACTGGACCAAACAGCTTCTCTCCTCTTTTCAGGCTTACAACCACTACATAGCAAGTAGGGTTCTAGTACTTCTAAGCAACTGGAGAAGTCAAAGGGGAATCAGAAGAAGAAACAAAAATACCAATTTTTATTCTATTTAATTTCATTTCTCAACCCCTCTGAATCTTGCTTTACGGTAGGGAAAATACCCTGGTTGGTCTAGTTCTCTACCTGCATAGAGACCTTTGATGCCCCCTGATGTTAACCTTTATTTTTTTATACATACAAAATGAAGGTTGAAGATAATTTCCCCTTAATCCTACTGGTCTTTTCTGTGTGTTTCCACAGTGTCAAGCACAGCAGAACTCCTGAGTGAAGGTCTGTGTGCATTAATGTCAATTGTTAGTTTTAAACCACCTTCTAAAAACCCAATTCTCAGAAAAGCCTCCCTGTTGTCTAGTGCAGACAAAAACAGGGATAATATTTTTATATATTTTCATAATACTTTTCCTCTTCAGGATTGATGTTTTCATGTGAGGACTGTGAGAAGGTAAGAGCTTACAAATTTCTGCCTAAATCCTGAATTACATTCAAAAAACCCACCAAACAAGTAGACCCTCTTTCATGAGATAATTAAGTCTGTCACCACCAAAAAAAAAAAAAGAAGTTATAATCTAGTGCCTAAAATCTTTCCATAATAAACAGCAGGGCAGACACAGTAACTACAGTTGACAGATACTGAGTTATTAAAGTAGGTTGAATGGGATTTTTTGGTGTACACTAAGAGATTTACACTTATTTCATGAAGGAAATAAAAATAACAATTTTAGCAGTCAAGATTTCATTCTACGGGCTTTAGGAGCTCTGCAGGTAATTACTACCTGCAGCAATAGTGTGATGTGATGAAAAGCTTAATTTACAGAAGGGATTTTGAGAATTTCTCCAGAAGCTTTCAAGAATGAAGATGCAGGAAGAAAAAACTGTCTTTGCACATAAATGAACTTTGAATCTTCATTTCTATTTCTCTTGTAGGACAGCTGCTAAAGATCACTACTGCTTTGCAGCTGGTATGATTGTGAAGTAGGTACATTTCTGAATGAGAGGTCAGAAACAACCAGAAGTTTGTGTTCATTTTCATGTGCACAGAACTGCATTGATGCAAAAAATATGCCCAATAAGCATCTATACTGAATAAGAAGTTCTGTAGGTACCTTAAAATTTGAATGTGGAAAAATCCTGCATACTTGCAGTTCTGATTTTTGAAGACTTTGTTTTTTGAGCAAATACACGTGGTGCTCCTGTGAAGGAAACATAGCTACAAATGGCAATGTTTTTAGTCTCCTATTCTGAGAAAAAACTCAAAGGAAAAAATCAGTATGAAATCACATTTTTATTAGTAAATCACAATCCAATGTCGGTAATATATGTTATAATAATTCATATACAAGGTCATTAATTTTCAGTTTTTCTTATGTTTAGCTAAATCTGTGTAATGAAAGAGGGAAAGGTAATAATTTGGACAAGAAGGAAATTTATATTTTCCTACCCTGCTATGAAATTCTGTTTCTCCTCTTACTCTGTGAGCTTGCTTGAGTAGCACAGAATGAAAAGAGAAATTGGTTTTGTTATTTTGTTATGAAATATCATTATACACTGCTTTTATTTACGAAGACATACCTTACAGTTTTATATGTAACTTTTACTAGGCAATTAACTGTAGTAACTGAAGTGTTGTAACTTGTTTCAGGAATTAAGTGTTATAATTTTGTGTTCAACTTGAAGTTCTCCATTTTGTTCTGTACTACTCCTGTGAAGAGGGATGCAGATGACTTTGGACAGGCAAGCTGGAGAAATGAGCTTTAGCTAAGCTCATGTGACTGAGGCTTATGATCATTATGGCTTGATGGATACTATATGGGATCCTCTAGCTGTGAGGATGCTTTAAAATGCATGTAGGAATTTGTAGAGACACTGTGGCAGACATGCAGAGCTGACAAACTGCTTCTAAGCTTTCCTTTTGTGCCAAAAGGTATTAAAGTCTACTGAACTCTTACCCCAAACATGCTGAAGCTCTGATCAGAGAATCATAGGATATCTCAGTTTTGAAGGCACCCCGAAAGATCACTTAGTCCAATGTTTTGTGGAAAAGGGAGCCTCGGTGACATTACTTAATGCCTTGTCCAGTTCTGTCTTGAAAACCCCCAATGATGGGGACTCTACCATGTAACTGGGAAGGTTGTTCCACTGACTGATTGTTCTCACTGGAAAAAAATTATTTCTTTTTTCAAAATGAAACCTCTCCTGGTGCAACTTGTACACATTGTCCTTTCTTCTCACCCTGTGGTTCCCTGTGAGGGAAGACCTTCCTTTCATGTTGTAGCTGCCCTTTAAGCACTGGAAAACTGTGATGTGTTCCCACCTAACCCTTCTATTCTCCAGTGTGATAAGATGTAACTCCTCAGTCTTTCCTCAAAAAGGCAGGTTCTTCAGCCTTTGGTAAGCTTTGTGGCCCTCCTTTGGACCCTATCCTGTCTTTTTTTTATTGGAGGCACCAGAAAAGGACAGAGTACTCTAGATAGACAAAACCTGACTAGTGCTGAGTAGAGGGGTCAACTGGTTCTACTCTTGTTGATTTGATGATGTAGATTGTGTTGTTGTAATGTTTCTATAGTGAGATACAAGTGATAAATATGCTTATAAGTACCTGTTATGAGAAAAAAACTTCATATCCTTGATTCCCAATCTAAGTCTATCTAACTTGGTTTCCAAAATCAGGTCTATTTTCAGCTAAGAAATACATATTCTGCATCATAACTAGGTCATATATGCGTGTCAGAAGGAAATAATGTGATAAGTATAAAAATAAATTTATAGCACCTAGATTGTGTGGTGACTGCTGCTCCATAAATATCCTCAGCAAAAATTAACATATTTCAGGTATAAGTGGAAATATACCTAAAAATGAAGGGAGATGACCAAAAATAAAGCAGAAGAGCATGTCTAATAAGAAAATATCTAACAAGAAAATACTGGAGAGGATAGGAACTGCATGGCTTCACAATCCCACTTCCCAGCACAGTTAGAAAAATAAATAAAACTAGAGAGGAGTTATCACAGTGGTCAACATTAATCTTTGTTAAAAGACCTATTTCTAGTGGTATGGAAGAGTTTTGTATTCCAGCAGCACTGGGGTAATCATCAGCATTCTTGATAAATCAGATCAGGCTACAGGGTCAATCTCCATTGTGATGAAGTCTATTTCCACCTAAATGTTCCAAACCTTATTTCTTTTATAAAGTCATACTTTATTGCTAAATCAAGAATTTGACTTTGGAGTTATTAGCTTAGTGGGATTGTCTGAATTCTTTTCAGATTTCCCTCAGAAAGAATGTGAAACAAGACACAAACAATGGTTTTCTGATACTTAAGGTTGTTTTTATAAGCTCATAAACAGTTGAACAAAATTGCCCTAAAAATAATTGCTTGGGTTTGTACCAGTTACAACTTTGTTAATGTTTGGCACCAAGCATAGGGAAGGAACTCAGACAGGAAAAGAGAGAAAATGAGAGCTCTGAGAGACAAAATGATGCTTTTTTTTTTTAGTTGAGAAAAAGAGAAAATAAAATCCCTTTCAGAACTAAGTGCAGGAATAAAATTTGGTGATGCATTACACTATCATTTTAAGAATCTAAACTTTGCCATCATACATAATTTGTTAGCAAGATGCAGGATTAACTTTGTTGTACTATTCCTGTGTGCTCTGGGTAGTATCAGGTCAGATTTTATTTCAGCATGCGTGCAAAAAGAATCCTAAAGTGAATTCACAGCATTTTATTTTTTAGTTATTTTTTTTCAGTGTTATAAGTAGTAAATTACAGATCCAAGAGGAGACATGGTTCTTTGAGGATTGGTGCTTTTCTGTTTCACTGGGGTTTTTCTTTCCTTTTTTCCCCTCAAAGGGGAGAGGTTAAGTTTGTGGCTGACTCATACAATATTGATGTTGTTATTAATGCTGCTGCATGCTTGGACACCACATTTAATAAGTATGTGGCCTATTTAATAAGTACCTGTATATATATGTGGGTTACTTTTCTAGTAGATTTTGCTTTTGCATTATATAGGCCAAAACCTTTTTTCTCAGTGTATTTTCCCTTTGTTTTCAGATACACCATATATAATAGGTAGCATACATAGCTCATTTATTCTTTTATAAATTTACCTGATTGATATATTCAATCCTATTTAGGTAACCAGCGAGCAGATCTCTTTTTATTTATTCCTCATCAAAAAAAACCCTCTCTCCTGTCAGAAGCTTAGTAATTGATCTGCAATTGGATGGACAGAATCATCCATACCCAAATAGCAACCTTTTATTTCGTGTCAACTTTTGGTCTTTCTTTAATCAATATATTCAGCAGTAATAGAAGATGAAGTGGTCAGGTCTGCATGAGCCAGTCTACAAAAATTCAGTATATGGAATTTGTAAAATTGATTCTGTCCTGGTGTGTAATGTTTGAAATAAATTAATTAAAAGCTTGATCTGCACTGTGGAAAATTCTGATTTAGTTACTATTACGCAGATTCAGACCAGGTTTTCTTTACAGTTTGTGTTGAGAAAGTTAAAGGGAACAAGGAGAGCTTTGGCTTCAGAGAATGCTCCAAGTGGTGATGGGGAAGGTTATTTTTGTAACCTTATTTTGGAGTCAATTTCATATGACTGAAAATATCGTGCCTGGATCCAACAATGATTTTTAATTTTTGACACCAGGAGTAGTAATACATATTTGAAAAGTGTATAGCTTTACACTGTATTAGTCCAGACACAGAAGTGAGAAGAGAGTTACAGAATGTCAGGAATATTCTGTGACTGCTCCCTTTGTGAAAATCTAATTTTTTTTTTTTTTTGAGGTTTTACATTTGCATATAGACTGCCCAAATAGCAAAAGTTTCTGAAATATTTTTTAATTATAAATTGCCTACAATAAACTGTTTAGTACCCATTTTTTCCTATTGTTTAATGCATGTTTTTCCCTCAAATACTTGGTAAAATATTTAAATGTAAGCAAGAAGAATAAGTTTCCCCATTAACTCATATACAATTCTGCTTTTCACCTATGAAATTTCAAGTGTTTATTCAGTAAGTTTGTGTCCTTCAACAAATGGAAAAAAAAGAAACAACCTAAGTTGTTCCAAAGTACCTTCCAGCACAGTGCCCTCAATCTGAGAACATTAGAAATATTTTTTCAGAGTGCAAGGCTCAGTTAAGCTGTATTATTTCCTAGGGTCTAGGATTTGTCCTCAGGACTTAAAATACATAATTTCAGTTAACCTTTATGAAGAAGGTGTTAAAATACATGCTGTTTTTGTTCAGGAGAATGTGTACTGCTTTGTTTCCAGTCTAATGGAGAGACTATTCCTGAAGTGTATTTTCTACTTAAAATAGTTATTTAAGGAATGAAAATTCATTCTTACTTTGAAAGTATGAATAATAAACCTATTACATAAAAGAATAGTATTAATGTATTAAATTGAAAGTAATAAAAATGTCAGTTTAGCCTTCCCCCCCAAACATCAAATAATATTCAAATTGCATGCTACTAACACTGCCCCTTAACATAGAGATATTAAAAAGCATGACCTACAAGTGTGGAGTTTGGGTGTTGGGTTTGTATTTTTGCTTTTGTGTTTTGTGGGTGGTGGTGTTGTTGTTCTTCAGTTTGTGGTGGTGTATTTTTTTCCTTTTTTTTTTTTTTTTTAAGTGAACAACTAAAGGTCACTGTGGCAATAAATTAGTCTTTTCCTATGGAACAATTTAAACAGCTCCCTCTTTTCATTCTGTACATTCCAGTTATTCATGCAGTATTTCAGCACAGCCAGAAGTCAAACAAAAAGGTCACTACCCAGGTTACCTGTGCTTTGGTCCACCATCCAATCAGTCTGCCTGCTGCATTACATTGTCAAAGTTAGCCTTTCTATTGACAAGCATATTGATTTCCTGATTAATGTACCTCTGTTTTATTGGCATTTACTACAAGAGGCATAATTTTAATGTTTGTATGATCAATAGCTCCATCAACACCAAGAATTCCTACTGTTAGCTTGCACAGCTCTAACTATGGGGAGTTGTATATTTCTTGATAAATACTACATGGAAGTTGTAAACATTAGAAAAGCGAAGAAAATTGATGTTTTCTGTAGATTCCTGTTGTATTTCAGCCCTGGGTGAGAATGTGAAAACTTTCAAGTAATTCTCTGTAGGAAAGGTAACCAACAGGTACTAGCTCTCTGGCCTGGAATATAAATGTATGGGAAGTAATTACTTTTAGAATTCCCATTGTTTAGCCACTTTTTCTCAAATGTGTAAATACCTATAAGGGAAATTCTGGATTTTATTCAATTTTAGATTAAGAAATGACATTTTAAATACCCTTAGTTAACTTCATTATAGGAAGGGAACTCTGCAGCTTTCATACATGCTTCTAGACTTTCATCTGTCCATAAATTACACAGGGTACCTAAAGGCATCTACTCAAAAGGTAGTAGTTTTGTCTTGGAATTTTAACAGACTTTACAATCTCCTGCTTGTTGCCAAATAATTTCTTTTCTTCCTTCTGCCTGCCCACCTGCCCTGCTTCTGACTTTTAAAACCAGAGAATGAAGAGACTGATTTTTTTTTTTTCCCCACACAAGTGGAGTAATAAATGTAAATCATCATTTTTTTTAAGCTTTGCAATTAGGTAATGGTAGAATGAAAATAAATTGTGCCACTTACCAGAAACTTTACCTAAATATTTTTCAGATTAGATTCCTTCATTTCATTAAAATTTAGATTCCCCTGGGTTAGCTCGTTTCTTGTGTGATGTAAAGGAGGTATTTCAGTGGCCTTTCCCAGTATCTGAGAAAATGTTCTGAAGTGCACAGTCTTGTATGAATGCCCTGGTTAAATCAGTGCTGGGTTATCCTTACAGAGAAAGAAAAATGATGGTTGTTTTTTAGGTAATTTATGCAGCAAATATCTTACAGCCTGTTCTTTCAATCAGGGATCAGAACAAAGGCTATGTATCTTGAGAGACCGAGTTCCCACCATTAATTAAGAAAACTAAAGGATGAAGTGAAAGCTGTTGCAAATTTCCAATCTGCCAAAAAGCAGGTATTCTTCCCTAAATTTTTTGTCAATAACGACCAAAATAGTACCAATAATATCCAAGAGTTTCTAAGCACACAATATAAGTGTTTTGATCTTTTGGTACAAATTTCAGAGGCTGGAGTGTTTATCACCTGCTTCCAGCATTGACATATCTCAGTAGATGAAACTCTAAAGCAAAATGAATCGTGGTGGGATGATGAAATCCACTAAAATTAGAGTTATGAGGATCACTGAAGAAGGTGCTAGTGATGTGCAGCTAAGTCCTGTGGTAAATGGAACTAGAAAGAAATAAGGTCAGTAATGAAGGTTTAGTTAGGCATTAGTGTCCCCTATTTGTCCATGAAACTATCTTCAAATATACCTGTGTTCCTGAAAAAACTCACCAACTTGATGTCGTAGAAATCTAGAGATATCTATGCCTTTGGAAGTTCATGGAGCAGTAGTGAATGTTTGGCTAAAACAATAATAGAATATTATAAGTAGGTTCTACTCCTGATATCTACCTCTGTGGTTGATTTTAATAGAATATTAATTATTCCACTTGCAACAGTCCAGCTAGTTTGAGTCATAGCTTTCAAGTGGTTGTTTAAACTATTGCAAACTCTTTACAGCCACAGGGATCCCTGAGGGGGATGCTGATGCTGCCTTTTATGTCAGTGACTTTGGGTCCCAACTTCTGATTCTTTCCACTCTTTTGTTGAGTAGACACTTGCTGTTCTGAGGTTTCACAGATTTATTCTGAACGCTCTGGGACTCCCAGTTCTTCCTAAGAGTCTGTCAGAGAATGGTAGTTGCCTTCCTTGTGGGCCACAGCAGGGCAAAGGGGCACTGCAGTTGATAAGGGACTGTGCACTTGATGTATGGACTCAGGCTTCAGTGCAGGTTGGGCTCTTAGGATTCACTGAGGGAAACTGTGACAATTTAAGCTTTAAACTAAAGGATTATAAGGCCTTAAATGCTTTCTTTGATTAGATATTTGGTTTTAATTTTGTTTTTCCTCTATAAACTGTATGAGTGTATAAACATAAATTACCTAACGAACTGAAATGCGTGTCTGTGTGTGCATCCAGCTTTTTGTTAAGTAAAGGGTTTTAAGGTATAAAACTTTATCTGAAACAGTAATGTAGAGTGATGGAGTTCAGGTTTCAGAAAGCAATGACCCTTTTTGGCCTTAAGCATCTTATTTAACTTCCTTGTGATTTATATAATTTTGTGTCACATAAAGATAATTTTATCGCCATTTGATCCTGAAACAAAACTCTTGGGTAAACAGAAAATTAACATACAGAATTTTTTTCCAATGTTTCACTTTACCCATTTTTCATATCACTTCAACACAGGTACCAATCAGAAAGATTTAACTAAAGAAGCAAATTCCCTTTATTTCATAAAGCAGAATATATTTCCTTGCAAACAGTTCCAGTAGAATTCAGGAAAAATGGTACTTAGGTTTCATTTTAAGGACTGGTAATTTAACCATCTTCTAGCCTCAGGGTTCTCCACAATTCAGCTTTTGCTTTTTTCACTTTTTTAAGCAATCACTATAGCAACCCAGTGTTATCTGATGAGCAGTGCACACAGAGGGCAGATACCCATACATGCAGCATAAGATTAAGAACAAAAACAGAGAGCTTGGTAGACCACTGAGGTACTATATTAGCCTGTCACACAGAAGATCTGAGCCCAAGCTGCAGTTTTGAAGTTCATTAGCAGGGACAAATTTTTTGAGATGTCATCCTCCTTAGTGGAAATTTCAACTGGATTGGTGGTTTCTCCTATAAAGTCATCTCTGGTTGAAATAACAGTGTAGCTGATGGATTCTATGATTGCATAAGAGTTGTATGAAAGATTGATAAGGTTTTAAACACTGTTTATTTACTTTTATTTGTAAGCACTGCAGTGGGACAGGTATTGTAGGGGTAAAATTTTGTATTCCTCTTGACAGCTGAATTTAGCCAAGAAAAGATATGTGGGGACAATCTGAGACGAGGAAAGATAAGCTTTAGATAAGTTAGATAAAGGCCTGGATTTGAACTTAACTAATACTCCACAGGCTCTGACAGATTGTGTCAACCTGTGAAACCTGCAGTATCATAATACATTAATTCCAATGACTCAGATCTTCAACCTTTTTTCTTGTTGATTAGTCCTTAACTAAATATGAATTGTGACAAAAGACTGCACTGGAATGGAGTAGTATCCAAAGGGCAAAGCAGTGCTGTACATTGCAACCCCAGATTTGTGGAGTTAATGAAGCAGTAATAGGCTTTGTATGAATGGATCACTTGAAGAAAAGGTGCACCTAATTTACCTGCTGGGTACTCCTGTGGTTTTATCTCTGTTCAGAAGGAATGTAGTATTTTAATTGAATGCTTTTTTTTCCCCCTCTTTCTTCACCTGCTGGACAATAGAGGACTTTCTATCCCTGTACATCCCAGGTTTGTTCTTACAGCTCTGTACTGATCAGATATTCTTTCTGTATGGTTTGTGCCAGAGAGAGCAGCACTGAGAGCAGGAAGAGGTCAGTGCTTAGCTACTCTACACTTTCACTTCAATGCACAGCTTGTTCTAGTCAGGGATTTTGGTTTCAGACATCATATTAGTTGCAAAAGAAATAATTGAAAACTTCTATATAATATGTGAAAAGAAAGAGGAATTTTAAGTGTTTCAGGTGCTGTACTAGACCAATATGGACCCCCTTGTCTCTGTGGTGCTAATTCTCTCTGCAACTGGAAAAGTGCAAAGAGCACATTTTTACTTGTTACTGTGAAAGAGTGGAATGCTTTTCAAAAAATGCTTTTTACTTGCTTTGATCATGAGTGACAGAGCTATGCCTGTATGCATGCCTCGATTGCAAAGTGAGGTTAATTACACCTCATCCTTCACCTCCTGAATAGACGTTATTTTGCATCAATTTATACTGCTGTTTTTCCCAAGGGAGGTCATTGTGTTCTTCAGCTCAGCAGTTGTCAATTTACCTTTTATATCCTCACTCCAGGCTCTACAAGAGCTAGGGAACTCAGGGAAATTCTCTCATGGTTTCCTGGAGGGGCAATGCATGCACTTGCCTTTATTGGGTCCCACTGTCAGGGGAATGTCCAGGTTGGGTATTTCCTTTGTGGTTCATGAGATGGGTGTGTGCACCCAAGTTAGGCCAACCAGAGGATTTGGAGGAAAAGCTCTACTTCTTTTCAGTGTGTGTGAGGCCCTGCTAGGCACTTTCTGTACAGTACACAGACATGGTAGCTCCCGCTCCAAATGTCCATGGATGATTGGCACGTGGATTAGGAAGAGAAGACAGTAGGCAGTTCACTATGAATGCTTTAGCATGTGGCAGTGTGGAAGAGGTGATGACAAGGAAAGAAGTAAGTGAGATGTGAAAGGTCTGTTATTGATAACTTTAGCTGCTGTTTTTCTTATTACCTTGAGCATTAGCTATGTTTTCTCCTGCCACATATCTGAGCTCTCAAGGCTCATGACTTGCTCAAACACTGAGCTTTGTTTCCCAGTTTTGTCCTGCAGACCTGTAAGGAGAGAGGCAATGTTAATCGAGTGGAATTTCTCATCCCTGAGCTCTTGTGACAAAAGCTGTAGAACAAGAAGCAACTATGTAAAACTACTTGCAGGGGTAGGGGTTTAGGAGTGCCTTAGCTGCAGGAGGAAAAAAATAGTTATTTAGCCAAAAAAGGCTACTTTGTCCTTGTATTTCAGAGAAGGAGGCAAATTGCACGGTGGGAAGTGGTATGACTGTATCAGGTCATATTTTGCAGGCATGTAAATAATTGATTGAATAAAGTCATCAGTTTACCGTAATATAAAGAACCTTTGTTCAGAACTGTAAGCTACTAGGTGTTTTATACTATACAGAGTTCAAGACGGAAATCTCAGACCAGTTCTGGAGCAAGTAAAAAATTAATCTACAAATTTGGCAATTGCAGAATAAGTAAGATCTTTACCTTTAAAACCTTTTAAACATAAGGTGGAAAAGAATGGGTTATCAAAATATACCCAAGCATTTAGGTACAGAGTTTACAACCCTCTGCCTCTCACCCTGCAGCAAAATCTCTATATCAAAAAGCTCATCTTCCTAGTAAAATGAAATTTCTTTTTCAAATCTAAGCAATATTGTAAGACAATACTCTTTTAACACTTCTTGATCCTAAGTTATAGGGGGAATTTGGACTACTGGGAATGGCCTGATGTATATAAAAGAAGCTTTATTCCTCTCTATTTAAAAACAACAAAACAAACTCCTCAGGCTCTGCTCTCAGCCCAGTTACCTTATGCTTTTAATTGAAGATACGAAATCAATATCAATTTAGCAGAGATCTAAGAATCTTTGACTTGAACAGTAGGTATCTGATGTGAACAGTAGGCATTTGATGAACAGCCTTTTAAGGGTAGATGCTCAAAGATCAAATGTTTTTAACACAGAATGCAACAAATTATAAATGCCCTTATGAAACGTGGAGGGAAAAAGGGGTGCTCATTCAGTGGTGGGGTCAGTTTAGATTGCTTTTTCTGCTGAACTTTGGTCCTCAATCCTTTACCCTTGCAACTGAAAATGCTGTGGAAACCTATAAGGATAAACAATATTGAAACTTTCAAGCATGATTTAATGTTACTAAGGTAACCAATTGTAATTAATTTTAAACACCAGCTGGCTTGTGATGAGCATGAAACCTGACAAAGGCTCTCAGAAGGTCTGTTTCTCATTTTCTTAGCTGCAGTAATAAGAATATGAGAAGTTTCTTTAAATAACACATCTACAGGAACAAATCAAGGCACAGATTTGATAATGGTCTGTTAAAAAGATACCTGTTACCTGGGAGAAGAGACCACCTCACTACAGCCTCCCTTCAGGTTGTTGTAGAGGGTGATAAGGTCCCCCACGACCCTGCTTTTCTCGGGGCTAAACACCCCCATCTCTCTCAACCACTCCTCATAAGGCCTGTGCTCCAGACACTTCCCCAGCTTCATTGCCATCCTCTGGACATGCTCCAGCACCTCAATGTCTTTCTTGTAGTGAGGGGCCTAAAACTGAGTGCAGCACTTGCTGCAGCCTCACTAGCGTTGACTATGAGGAACTTGATGGGCCATAGTAACTGGTTAAAAAAATATGATCATTTAGGATCATATTTTAATTTCTTTTCTTTCATCCCATAGCACTGGAATTGTTTACTTTCACCACTAGTTTGTCTTGAATCAATGTTACGCTTATTGCATAATTCCTGGACTCTGCCATCTAATGGTTTAGACAATTATAATGAGTTAGAAATATGAAAAAGTTCTCTTCAAAATAGCCAAGCGGAAAAAGAAGATAGGTTTAGTAGACTTCGTATCCAATTAAAAACACAGAAGAAATCAGAGTGCCCACATATTTAGAAATTTTGCTAAGTTACTGACATGGCGTGATCATTTTGCTTTCTGAATGTCAGCTTCAATCTGGAGAGCTTGAGTTATTCTATGTGATGGGGTAATACAACATCAAAGCAATCACAACTGTAGTGCTTTTTCCTTCATTTTTAAAAGAGAAGGTATTCAAAGCCAAAAAATTGCCAATACTTTATGTGAAAATAAATATCCTACCTTAAATTAAGAAGTTATTAAATTCAAGTAAGTAAAATTGCTCAATTTTTCATTTGGTTTTGATGGTGATCTCCTTAATCACAACTGAAAGCTTAAGATTAGTGAAAGCTAAAACATTACTTCTGCTCAGAAGGAACGTCTTTGAAAAGAATTTAATTTCCCAATTTTACAAATGCAAGCAATGCTGTACTGCGTGTATATATATCCAAGTCAAAATTTAGAGTTTCAAGTAACTGGGAAAGAATCAGCATGGTTACTGCTACAGCCCTCTACAAGACCTATTATAATCTGTTTGGATGACCCTGATTCTAACCTTGTTTATGCTGGAGTACATCCACAGCAAACTAATGAATGATACTAAGACTATGGAATATAGTGAAATTAGAGCTGAATCATTCCATAGTACCTGAGATAAAAATCTGTCCTAATTATTGTTTCACTTGCACAATATGTCCCTAATGAGCCACATTTCTCTTGTCTTCAATTTGCCAGTAGGACTTTAGTATTGGGAAATTAACTTACACAAAATGGTGATTTTTTTTTTTTTTTTTTAGGCAAGAAGCAATTGCAAATAGTCATTCCATAGGCAAGGTCACAGCCTGAATATATAGGACTAGAGGTAACTGGTAACTGTTTACTGGCTGATGCAGAGCACCCTCTCAGACGAGTGCTGTGCCCATCCTGTGGCTCTCATTCAGGGCCAGTCTTGGATGTCCTGGGCAGAGTCTGGATGGTGTCAGGCAGTTCTGCACAAGCCTGTCCTTTAACTGATATCTCTGGTGACTTACCTGTCTGGCAGGATTCAAACGTAAAGGGAGGAATTTTGCTGAGATATTTTCTTCCTTCTTTAGTGTGTTTCTTTTCACTATTGTGAGAAGGGGATGCACTCTACTTAAAACACTTTATCCACATTGCCTTAAAGGGGGGGAAAACCATAATATTTTTTATCTGTATCTCAGTTGCCCTTTGTTCGTGGTAGCTTTTCAGAGCAACAGACTGGAACTGATATAATTCTTAAGGGTTTTACTGCTGGCAGATTTCTGAATGGCGATGGTAAAACAGATCCATCTTACTAATTTCATTCTGCTCTTATATTGAAATGTAGAAGCAATATCAGAAGCTCTTGTTATTAACTACAGTAATACAGATCCTTCTCCAAACCTATGTCACAAGTAGTATTCTGGGTTTAAAATCTTTGAAGTTGGGGATTTTATATTGGTGCAGGTTGGCAGAATGAGTCCATCCCTGTGCCACAACAACTCAGAAACAGAATGTGCAGGAGGAAGAAGAAGTGGAGCTTTTTGGTTTGCTTGCTTACTTTTGCATGTAAGGTTTATGTTTAGTTGAGAGTTTTTGTTGGGTTTTTTGGGGGCTTTTTTTGTGTGTATTAGGTTTCTTATTGTCCAGCTAAAAATCAAACTTGCTATCAAACTTGCTTTCAAAGCATGTTTCTAGATCTAAGTATTTAGTGCCTATTAGCTAATTATTCTTTCAGAGCATGAAAACTTTGAAAACCATGTATTTATTTTGAACAGTGTTCTCATCAGCAGTTGATTTGTCTTATAATTAATTCCTTCTGCAACTCTCACATTATATTTTTGCTGTGAATTTAGAGAAATAAGAATTGCTCTATGCAAATAAAACTGTGTCTGTACAGACAGATAACTTGCCAGAATACAGCTGGAATATCGTTTGCCCTTAATACCTTAGTAGTTCTTATGTTCAAAAGCATCTGTTTCCTGACTTTTATGAAACTTGTGTTATTTTTCTTTTTCATCTTTAGTCCTCTAAGGGAAAATGCAGAAACTCAATCAGGTGGAACCCTACTAAATGAATTTTGATTGGTTTGTCCACAATTATGAACTGACGTGGGATAAATCAGTAAATCACTGTTAAATGTCTTCTTGTTTTAAGTGAAGTGATGTTTATGCATTCATTGAGAAACTGGCCTTCAAATCCCACTAGCAAAATGCTCACCTCTGATGTAACAGTGAAATACAGTCAACATATGATACGTGTATTTTCTGTAATGAATTATTTATAAGGGCAGATGGATTTTTAATTATTTTTAGTGCAAGGTTGTGTGAAACTTGTGTGTGAGACTCCATGTGATGGCTAAACAAAGAACTGAGAAACTTCTAAAAACTTTGAAGGATAACGTTTGAGGGCTGAGAGCATTTGTAGCCTGAGGCTATGCCATGAAACAGCCACTGCATTACTCTGCCTCAAAATCCACAGCAGAGTTTTAAAGAATTGTTATGGGAGTATTCAGAGGAGTAGGGGGAAAGGCTTAGAAGTGTTTGACTTCTGGTATTTCTGCATACATACAGGATAAAAGGCATTAGATCATTACCATATCTAAACCGGTTTCATTTTTGTGTTACAAAATCTCTTTGGATTTTTATAAAAGAAATAGGGATGAAAAGATCGAGAGTGGGATGGTGGATGGAAAGAATCCTTCTATTTTCATACTAGAACATTCTAAGACTAGGACTTAAAACTGTTTAGGAATGATTTTCAAGTTCAGGATATGTCCACATGTTGTAATAAAGAATCTTCAATAGGTTGCTCATAAGTATAATGACACATACTTGATAAAATCACACACGCATAAATCAGAATATTAAATTTTGTTATCTAGATTTTATTTCTGTCTCATTAATCCATGCCACTGAATTGCATTTTCTCCATGTTTGTGTCTATTCAGTTTTAAAATGAATCCTGGCAGCACTGTCTCTGTCACCCATGAGGCTTACTCTCAGTGATTGGTTCTTAATAGCCCTCACATTGAAGTTGTTTACTGCCAGCGGTTGAAATTAAGGGCAGTGCCTCAGTCCAAGAGAAACAAAATTTCCAAATTAGAGGCACAGGACATTTCATTTCTCAGGCAACTTTTACATCAGATGTTCTCAGAAACCCAACAGAAGACATTTTAGCAATTTAGGTCTTGGTAAATAATTTTAAGTTATTTGTTTATTAATTCAGGTTTAGTAGTAAAATGCTGCTTAGAGTCAGTTAGGATTTCTATGTGTATCTGTAACAGAAGCATGAATGCGAGAAGATGCTGTGCAAAGCTGCCTAGGTGGTTTTTCTGCTTCTTTACCCTACAATGTCATGGGTATTTCTGTCCACTGCTGAAACAGGAGATCTCTGTGTTTGTGTTCTAGAAGAGGCTGGGGAAAAAAAAATCTTACCAGGGACTGTTGAAGTGTAGCGAAGCCTGGTCTTAATATGAAACTGCTGTTATACTGGTGTGGTTGGTTGGGATTGAAATGTATAGTCCTGTAGCACAGTAACTGTATTACCATTGCTACCTACAGGCCCCAAGCATTGTACTAAATTTGCAAGGCCCTTGGGCTGAGGCTTCTCAGATTTTGTCTGTCTGAACTCATCGTGACTTTCTTGGAGCTTTGTTTTTTCTTGCACTTGCTATGACAATTTGTTTTCTGACCAGGTGTTTGCACCTAATTTGTTTTTCCTATGCATGTCTGAATACATATTAAGCAGAATAACTGCCTTTGAAGAATACACTGGCTGTAGTCCTACTGAAGCAGCTGCTGGGTTAGCCAGTCACCTTCTTCCTTCTTACTGCTTTTTGGTTCCTTGTATTTAGAGTGGACCTCATTGTTCAGCTTCTAAGGTCTGTATCCCTTTTTCCTGCTTAGAGCAGATGTTTTACTCAGGGAAGCCTTAACAATGTTTTGCTAGAGGTTGCGCTGCCTGCCACCAGTAACTCCAGCTGCGTCACCACATCTCATGCTCCCTGGTCCATTCTAGTCAGCTCTACAAGGAATGCCGAGAAAAAATATGATGCTGCTCCTTCCTCAAAATCTGGTCTTCTTCCCGTGGCTGAGATCCGGTAATTCTTGCTCACTATATTAAAAAACAGATTTCTGTGAGTTTTACAGTTTTATGAGCCCTTTGCCGGCATCCACATTAATTTCCTTAGATAGTGGTTTCATGATCTTGGTAACCCACACATATCTGACTCCAGAAGGCTCATCCTGCTCTTGTAGCCCTTTCTCGTGTCACATCAAAAGGCGCTATGACTGTCTGTGGAAGTGGATTCAGACAGACTGAAGTTTTTTATATTTACTTTTTGATGGGGTAACCTTTCTGTTGAATAAGTTGGATGGTCCAGGTCCCAGTGTTCATAATCCTAGGGGTGGTTGGTGATCTGCAGATGAGATCAACCATCCATAGAACAACTTCTAGTCAGATTGTCTAAGTCCTTTTTAGGAAGCAGAGTCCACTCTCCTCATAAAAGAAGGCAGTGACACTTTGATTTCTAGGGGAAAAGAGGAGTAGGTGAAATCTGTAGTATGTGAGAAATGTTAGATAATTTGGGAATCGGAGAATCAAGTATTAAAGAAAAGGGTGTGCAAACATTTTGCTGCCTCCCTTTCATTCCTCTGAAATACATATTTTTTGTTGTTGTTAGGGTTGGTTTGCTGTTATTGTTTTGTTTACATATCCTAGCAGGATGTTACACAGATTTGATGAACTCCTAAAATCCTAATCCCCCATGAGTCACCTGATGCTGCCCTGCATGTAGTGATCATCTCAGAGAAAAAAAAACCTCAGGCCCTTCCCAGCACAAAACTGAAGTTTCTTGCACTGCTGACTCAAAAGCAGAACAATCCTACAATGTGAAGCTGCTTTAGAAATGAGAGACTAACTGGACTTTAGGAGGAGATGATTTTTCTCTCCGTCCTTAACAAAGTAAGGCACTTTGAGATTTATTTCTCATCTCTAATGCAGTTTTGACAGAATAAAAGTACAGGATATACCTGCTTTTTTTGCCTTTATCGGTGTTTTTGGAGCATAGCATAAGCACAGACTGAAACAAACACAAGTGGAAGAGCAGCCCTCAGAAATTTAATTCCAACCTTAATTCCTTACCAGCTGCACATACTTTA
Organism: Corapipo altera; assembly: GCF_003945725.1. Classification (NCBI taxonomy): domain Eukaryota; kingdom Metazoa; phylum Chordata; class Aves; order Passeriformes; family Pipridae; genus Corapipo; species Corapipo altera. The sequence continues at coordinate 27,128 of NW_020884905.1, forward strand.
GGAGAAGTATTCATTGTAGAGAGAAATTCTTCAAAGTACCTTAGAAGAGTTGGAAGGTGGTAACACTTTAGAATAGGTGACCTGTGGAAATGAAGGAGCTTTGTGATTTGATCCAGAACAGAGTGGGAGAGGAGAAAACCCTACCTTTTTTCAGTCTCATATTCAGTCTCTCTACCCATCCTGTCTTGTTCAGTGCATGGGATGAATGGCTGTGCTCATCGTTAAGGGGTTGGTGACTGTTTCCACTTCTGTCTTTATAAAGAGAAAATTTTACAGGCGTAAGCATTGCAGTGTCCATGTGCTCCTAATGTCCTTCAGTCAGCACATAAGGCCAAATGCCCATGCAGACAGAACCTTGGTATCAGTAGTGAAATAAGCTCGAGAGAGAGAGAGGGAGAAGTTACTGCTGATTTATAAACATGAGAGACTTTTCCTTTTCTTCCTGCTCATTAAAGGGGAATAAAATGTGTACTTTTTCAGATGGGCCTAATAGGTTTAGAAAGATTTCCATAATTCAAAGCAATGGTCTACACTTAATAAATTTTTTCTTAGGTTGTATCTTTAACGTTGGGAGTTTCTTTCCAGGTGAAAGCTAAGGTGCAAATGAGGCAGTATTTCTTCCAAATGGAGAACAACGCTGTTCACAAGGTTTGCTTGCATGGACTGAAAGAGAAACCGTTGCAGAAGACCGATGAGTTGCTCCATATTTCTGTGCTATGAACAGCATGCCCTAAGGTGTTTGCAGAGAAAACCTAGGGGTTAGCAGGGGAAGTGCTGATGAGGGAAACAAGAGCACAGAGAGCCAAGCTGATTCCTGGGCTTGGAGTCTGGTGTAGCATATGGCACATTTTCTTGAGCAGAACCCTCCTGTTGGAAATCTGGGAAATTTTCATGGTAACCTTATTTCTCTGTGACTTGGAGCTCCATTATAGTGAGGGAGGGTGGGCCTGCCCGTAATACTTTTCACAAATTCTGATGGAAACTGTTTTATTGGGGAGAGGTCTGCAAGGTCTGCATTCATTACAGAATCAAGGGAGGACAACTCAATAGTGAGAGATATAGATATAGATGTATGAGACAGGAGTTGAAGCGATGCTACACTTGGTCTAGATAAATACCTGTTGAGGGGGATGAGCTTTCAGAGTAGGTGGGTGCAGTGTGTGTGTGCAATATTTAAAATGTTTAATACTACAGGCATAAAAGCAGAGTGGAATGGGCTGGGAGAAGGAGAGTTGTGAGCACCAAGGAACTGTAAACAGCAGTAGAAGAGGAGACTGAGAGTTAAATAAACAAATAGTGGTAGAAAAAAGAGATGGGAGAAGAGAAAATTTCTTTTTGTTGTCTATTTTCCCCTGAAGTAAATAGGTGATGTATCCATTAAAAAAGCTTTAATTTCTACTCCAGGGATTACTGCTAAGTATTATTATCTATGATGTTGCTAATCTAGCTCCAATATCTTCCTTTTTGCAGAGCAAGAACTGTAATTCATTGTTTTACTGTATTTACTTGGAACTTAGGAATATATTATAGGTAATGGATTGTGAAAAAGAGTTGCTCAGTATGTTAAAGACTGTGAAGTTTTAGATCAGCAACTCATCAGGAAAAGTTTTATTTTGTATTTGCTATGACTGTTTCTTACCATAGATAGATGCCAAACTATGTTTACAAATAGTCTCAAAATAATGAGGAACTGATAATGCTGAAAATGTGCAGCCAATTCAAAAGGTTTGTGTCTGAAAAGTGTGTTTTCCGTATGTGTCATGGCAAGCTTTTTCCCCGAGGTCACTGTTTTGGACAGAATGATTCACCTCTACTGCAGAAGATTACTTTAAGTGTAAATCAGTTACATATGGTGCTTTCTGGTTTCTAGGTGTAAAAAATAAAGCTACTCATTTTTCCTAACATGATATAACGTGATGGATATAAGGTTCCATTCAAACACTAAAGAACTTTTAGTGTCAAGTTTTTAGTGTCAAGTTTTGTCCCTTAATACTGCAAATTCCATGTAATGTAATTCCTTTCATTAATATAGTGAGCTTCATATTTAAAGCAGTCAGGAAAATTGTGAAAGATATCACTGATCTAATGGTTAGGATTTTTCTCATTTCTAGCCTGCATTTAGGCAACAAGCTAATACCTGGTTTATTTTGTTTTGTTTTTTTTTTTCTTTTGTTAGCATTATCCTTTAGCATCAAAGTAGTTCTTCAGAGCTGTGTATGCCTTCCTTGGCTCTACCTTTTGTTCAGATGTTTATATTTAACACCCCTTCCCAAAACCAACCAACCCAAACCCCCCTTTATTTTCAGGTCATTATGTTGCTGTTTAATCTCTGGGTCTTGTTCTGTACCAATTCTAATTTAGATAACTCTTTCTTGAAGGCATTTGATGAATGCTTTATGCATTGATCCAGAGCATGTCTTGTACAATTCTTTTTGCCATTTGGGGTATCCTAAGGTCATATTAGATTCTCTTGTGTCTGTATCACAGTTTTATGTTCATCTTTCTTTTCCTCCACATCCTTTCTTCAGATGCTTTCTGTGCATGAATTCCAAGTTTGCCAAGAAAATTACTTTCGTTTTATACTATTGAATGTTTGTACTTCTACTGCAGTCCTCAAGATTTTCATCTCTGAAAACTTCATCTTCCTCTTTATGAGATAGTGTCGCTTTCCCACTTGTGTCCACACCACTGATAAGAGTACTAAATGAAATACTTCATGAGAGTAATCCTTGAGGAATTTGAAATAACCTGTGTCTTACCAGATGTGTTCCCTTTAGCTGCTGTCATTTTGCTTCTGCCTTCAACTCTTAATTCCTTTGCATGTTTTAAATTCGGCTACTAATCCTTGATTTCTGACTTTAATACCACCTCTAATGTGACACCATCTGTAATGTGTTCCTGCAATCCCGTTAGATAAGATTTTCTTTGTACCTCACTTATGTTGTATTGAAAATCTATTGAAGAAAAGCTGTCAGGTTAGCCTAGTGTGATCCATAGCTGGTAAAATCACATTGAGCTACATCGTGTTTTCCAGATTGAACTAAGTTTTTAAATTGAGCTGTTGCGTGGTCTTGAAGTCAATCTGTTGCACCGTGGATGTTTTGGTATTTTGTTGTTTCTTTGTTTTGTGTTTTCTATTTTGGTTTTGTGGTTTTGTTTTTTTTTTTTAGGAGGTGGTATTGTTTATCTCTCAGTGTGTACTTTCAAAGGGACAGTAGCATGAATGAAAATTACCTCCAGGAATAAAGGCATTGCAGACTGCAAGGCTCCTGAGTGGCAAAATTAATTTGTGCTGGAAATTAGATATTAGACTACTAATAACAATGCTAAGCTTCTTAAGTATATCTAAATAAACATGAGATTTACTCAAATAATACTGGACTAGGATTTTTTTTCCTGTGTGTAGTCCTAGTGATGCAAATGAAATTCAACAGATGTAACTGAAAAGGCAGAATTTCATCAGTTTAAGTTTCACCTGAGCCTTAGGATACTACAGGGAGAGCAATTCTGGAGAATTTAAAATTTTGCCAAAGGTCAAAGAGATTTTTTGCACCCCTAGAACATTTCCACTTGATGTAGTGAAAGCTGTCATAGTAATGTTAAGAAGACCTAGAAGTACCACTTGTTTTAAAATCCTTGCTGTTGAAAGATAATTTCAAAATTATTGCTGTAAATTTACTTCTTCCCTCCCCCACCCCTACCTTTTCAGTTTTCTTTACACACTGTGCATTTGTGGCTCAATGCAAATATTCCTAGCTTAAATTAGAGCACAGTATGCCAAGGGTATTTAATTGCAGAAGATTTTGCTTCTATGTAAACATTAATTTAGTGATGCAAGGCAGCTGTATATGATATTAAGTAACTTGCTGAGTAGGAATAATTGATGGGAAATGGATTTTAATCAGATTCTTTAACTTTCTGGAAAAATACTACTTCTTATGCAATGAACTAATGTCAATCACATGATCATGGGATACCCCAGAAGGGTTTGTACCGAGTACTCTATTACACTACACATTATATATTCTGTGAGATAGAATTTAGGAAGGGAAGCAACTGTGAGTACATCATTTGCATCTCCTACAGTATTTGATCAAATAACTGTCATTGACCAGACACTTCCATACGGAATGTGCACATACAATGAAAGAACAATGCAATCTGCTGTAGGTAAAAAAATTAACAAGCTTCACTATGGCCCAGTCTACTTAGTATTCTATTTAGAATCCCTTTCATGGACTTCTGAAAAATTTTACAGACTTATGAATGCTGTGAGGTTTTTAATTCATTTAGAGAGGCTTGAACTTAAACCAATAAATTTTTCCTTTTTTTTCCCAGTTAGAAGTAAGAAGTGGTATCTTTAAAACTGTAGTTGTAGTGACTGCTGTATAAGCATTTTTAACAACTTTCATATAGCTGACTTGCTTTTGGTTTGGTATTCTAAGAGGAAGATTAAGAAATAGTATTTCAATTTGTACTTGTTATACTGTCATTGTGTTTATTGCAACTTCCTCTGTCACTCGATATGCTGTGAATTGATCCCATTGAAAAGGTGGGATACCTGCAAAGTTAATTGGTATCGCTCTAAGATTCCGTCGACTGAAGTACTTATTTCCTGACCTAAATCAACTTGTTTGGATTAATTAAAATTATGGCATTTGCTGGTTTTTCTTATTATCTTGAACCAAATCAAAGTTTAATGGAGCAGAAACAGGCACAGTATTGAGACAAAAATAAAACAAACAAACCAACAGTGCAATGTGATGTTATAAATATAGGCTGGCTCTTACTTAAGGATATGCATTTCTGGTACGATGAATGAATGTCAGTGTTTGTCACATGGATAATAGAGACAACATTTATATGTAAATGTTTAAAAAAGAGTAAGTTTCCAATTCATTGTTTATATAAAAGAATTTTAAATCCTCAGTCCTCAAATTTGTTGAAATGGAAGGTTTGTTTGGTTTTTTGTTTAATTAAACATAAAACTTAATTCAGGCATTTTATAATAATTTTCAAAAGCATGAGAAAAATAATGCCTTTTTAAAAGAAGCATGGCAATTGCTTTTGCATTTAATTACCTTACGCTGCCCTTTGCTTTGAGTTTCTATATTTCTTCCTTTCACTATTCATAGAGATATATATTAAGTTTTACAATAAATAGAAAGTTGGCATGATTTACAGTCTTACTCCAGTTGATCTCTGCATTAATCTGTCTCAGTTTTGGTCCTAATAGTTGCTATTCCCAAGAATGATGTGAAAAGGTGATAATGGTCCCTAGTGATAGGAACACTGTGGTATAAGAACAGTTGTTTCTAGAGTTGGTTGGTACTTCTGTGCTTAGAGGTAGTTTGAATATTATTTTTAAGTAATGACATAATGCTGGTCATATGAGTAATTTAGGTACACAAGTTTAGCAGGAACAGACCTAAAAGGGCCTGGAAAAAACCCAAACAATAGAATTAGGATGATAATAGTCTAAGAATCTCTGTGTTTTCAGCCAGTTTCTAAAACGGACCCATTCATTTCTGGAGCCCGGTCAACTATAACGTGAGTCTATACTGGAGGGGTGCTACTCAAAGGCGGGCAATCTTATGGAGAAACCAACTTGCTGGAGTGACTCAGAGGCACATTTTGAGTGGCTTGTTGGTGTAATCTTTATCCCTACTGTTGTGCTAATAGTCTGTGTAATACTTTGCTTTGTGCTAGATGGGTTCCTGTTTCCTGCTGGCTTCAGAATTCAGCAGGGATAAAACGTTGTGCCAGTGGTTCCCAGGGAATTGCAGTTAGCACATTAAATCACCAGCTGCAGCATTTACCGAGTTTCTTGGTTGCCTGCTGCATTAATTTTCAGCATTTTTTGGCAGGTAGTTTATTTAGTGTGGAGTGACAATATTAAGATAATAACTCAGTTCACTAACTTTAGCTCCCCAGGTGAGGGCCAAGAGTGGCCAGAATATGGTCTAGCACCTCTAAGAGCACACTTTTTCTAAGAAAGTATATTTTTGTTATTTAAGTTTGGGAAAAAGGAAAGGGAAGATCCAAGGATCAGACACACCAGTATTAGTAGTCCTGCTAAAACACAGTAAGCAAAACCAGGAAGAAAAACCTGTTTTCTAGTCTCGTTCTTGTTCTCAGTGTTATTCATCACAGTATGTTTTCATTGCAGATAAAGTTATACAAACTTGTTGTAGAAGACAATACTTTGAGCATGAATGGTACTTACTGATTTTTCTCCCCAGACCTGTCTGAAATCAGGATTAACATATCAGGATATCAAGAGACTGAATGGTGCCACCTGTTGCAAGGACATTTACAAGTTACCCTGTGACTAGTGGGTTGGGATGTTTTCCGAGGTAGGTACAACTCAATCGCAACTGGTTTTCTTGATTGACAGTCTTGTTACCACATGTCATTGACAGATGTAATGGCTAAAGGCATGTGGAAATTGCATCATGACAATATTGGCTGAAACCACTGTAAAAATCAGTGTTGATGGTTTGTAATCACATGGTTGAGAAGGCACTAGTTTTCTTAATTCTTGTATGCAAATGTTTATGCCATAATTATGAGAATACTGGTAGGAACACAAAATTTGTCATGTAACTTTATCATCAGAAAAAACAAGATTATATTTTCCTGTTCCTTACCAGAGTTCCTATAAATGTTGACTATATCAGATACTCTAAACTTTGGCTTTCTTTATATACACTTGCACACCTATGGTATGAGTGCACACGTATGCATGCATGCTTTACATGTAAATTCCAAGTACCCAAGGGAATTAAGTAATCATAACTGTGAAAAATTTCTTGGCTATACACCATTCACCCAGCTCCAAGAAGGAGAAAGAGTGAGGAAAAAGTCTCAGTGAGCAGAGACTGGAACAACCCTAAAGTGAATTTCAATGAAACCTGCACAAAACCTCTGCAGGTAAACCTGCTGGGATTTGCATAACTTGAGCTTGAGCCATGGCACATTGGGCCTCTTGTTAATACAGCACAAATCTGGACTTCAGACTGTAAAACTACTAAACCACGTTGATGACTTATATTATTTTTCTGACAGTTATTAGAAGTTTCTAGGCTGAACAAGTACAGGGTAAAGTCTGTGCTGCTTTGTGCTCTCCTGTGCACCATAGCACAGTGTGCAACTGAGCAGCTTCTCAGTGAGGTCTCTAAACAGACCCCTCCCTGGGACCAGAAATTTGGTGATAATGTTTGCACTTGGGCAATCTTTTGCCTTGTTTTCTCTCAGGCTTCGGGAAGATCATGCTTGTTGTCTTCTATTCTTACTGAAATGTGGCTCTAAAGTTGCAAAGTATAGGGTTGTGCATGGGGTTTAATCATTCCCTCAGTGTGTCCACCTAATTCTTATGACATGCAATGAGCATTTACCATTTAGTTGGATTAACCAGTAATAAAAGATAGTGCCCTCAACATCTGCTGAGATTTGGTGCAAGATTTTTTTATCTTTTAAACTTTATTTCCAAAATAAGCAACTCACATCCATGTTTTTCTCAGTCTTTTTAAACGCTTATGTTTAGAGAGATTAAATTGAGTTAAACAGAATTTGTACTGAAATTTTGCACTAGTTACCATCTGTATGCAACTATAATTACAACTCAGTAGTTACTTGTTGATTTAGAATGTGGCAGACTATGGTCCTCTTTCCAATAATTTATCTTCTCTGATGCCAAGAAGAGTCCTAAAGGCAGTTAGAAACTGTTTTTGTAGATAGTATTAGTAGTGATATTTTCAGATCTGATTATTTGCTGAGTGGCAAATCAAAGATGAAAGAACCCCTTCAAAAAGTCTTTAAAATGTTGTTCTCTAATGTTTTTATTGTTTACAGTTGTACATATGCTTAGTTTAGTTGTTAGTGTCAAAGAGGAGTTGCAAGCTGGCACAGAAGTGTATGATTCTTTCTTTTATTGGAATGACAATACAGTGTTTTGTTTCCTATGAGGACAAATGGGGATGGTGAATATGCAGTTCATAATCCAGCTACTGCTGTAACTGACTTAATAGTGGATATATGGATTACTGAGACCTGAAAGAATTAATATCTGAAAAGGAAATTATGTTAAACTCTGTATTTTCTCATTTATTTTGCATTCCAAATGATGATAATAATAATAAAAAAAGCATTTATATCAAGGCTAGGTACGTAAAGTTCAAACAGACAAGCAAGCTTTAATGAGAAATTGTAGTGGCTTGGGAACATGGTCAGTTAGTACCTTTTATAACCAATGTAAGAAGTCTATACAGAGTCTACTTTAGAAGTTAAAATAAGAGCATTTATAACCATCTCTGAACATCCTGGTATTACAAACTACCCAGCTTATTTGTACTATGTGGTTCACAATTCCCAGTTACATAAAAAGAAATTAATATACCAGTATACAATAGATTTTATTAGTTCAGATTTCTGATTTAATTAGATTTTTTTAAGAGGTCATATTGCAGGGTGGGGATGAAATTCAAACACTGAAACTGGTGAAGTGTCACATTCAGTATAGTTTGCTTTTGATTATTCTGTGTTTACTGAACAACAGCTTGATCTTTCCATCTGACCCTCTCTTGTAGAATTCTTTTCTTCTGTCTGCTTTATGACCTGTTCCTGTCACTTAATTTCACTATACACTTTACCTGGCAGATACTGAGAAGTATTTGCTGAGTATTTTCAACACACAAGTCCACTCCATTTTGCATGTACTATGTATTTTACATCTGATGGCTGCAGCTGTATTCTGAATTCTTTTAATATAAAATTTGATTTGTATCAGAGGTTTTTGTACCAATGTTGCTGTTGCAGAAACTTCAGTGTGGAGAGATTATTCTAAACAATCCCAACATATTTTGATCACGTAATAGTAGTCACGAGTTGTGTGTTTTAGTTGCACTAAAATGAGATGCAGGTTGCTAAATACTTCATCCAAACGCTGAAGGAGTAAGAGAAAGACTGTTGGCTCTGTAGAAATCTGGAAAAAACTGCTGGGGATAAATGTTTTGGAAAAAAACTTCAAACAACAGCAACAAAAAAAGTACCTTTTTCTCAAATTAGTATTAGTGACAGATTTAAGTTTGACATTACAAAAAATTTACATATTCAGCACACTTGAAGAAAATTCTAGTTTCGATTCACCAAGTTTGCTTTTTCCATGTGAACTTTGCACAGTAGAATTGCATGGATTTGCTGAAATTAGAACTTCTCAGTTAGTATGGAAAGGAGGGAATTCCTGCAACTTTCTTCATGAAGTTTTAATAACAGTTTGGGTAGGACTGGCCATTCAGCTTGTTTGGTTTTGTTTTCTTTTCTTTCTCTGCTGCACGGATCAGATAAATGATCAGTCTAACCTAGCTTCTGCCTGCAGCAACAGATGATACTATTTTGGGAAAGCACTCCAACTGGGCCACTTTCTGCTGTCCAGTCTACTTCTACTCTACTCCTCACCTCCCTCCAGCTGTAACAATCATGTCAGAAATGTTACAGGTTATACAGTGGAGGCAAAACAGTGGAAATGACACATGCAGCTATCTGGAGTTTATTTGAAAATTTTCCTTCTTTGTAGTAGAAAAACTCTTAGTTTTTTAAAACAAAGTGATGCAAAACTATCTTTCAGTTCATCCTCATGATCTCTATTACCTTTCACTTACACACTTTTCTTTTTAACTAAATATGTTCCTCTGACTTTATGGCAAAAAAAAAAAAAATATCCCTTTTGGTTAATTCTTGCAGAAAACATTCCTCTAAAATAACTTGGGCAAAAGCAGTGCAAGAAGAGAAGTACAACACAGGTAGTTCAGATTCCTGATGGGGGGGGGGGGAAAAAGAAATAAGTCTGTGCCATACTTTCAGGGTTCCCAAATTTGTGCCAGAAAAGTTCTGGAAACCTAGATTTCTGCCTTTGGCCATGACCCTAATCCTCCTTGACAGGCTGAGCAGTCAGGCTTCTGAATTGCACTGGGGCCCTGTCCAAATTCACTGATAGTGGCAAGAAGGCTTCCCTTGAGATAGGCTCTGGTGACAGAGCTAGGGAAGCTGTCTGCCTCTTGTCAGAAGACTGTCTGCTCTGAGTAGAGTACTAGGGCAGTCTTTGGCCAAGAGGGAGAGAGCAGGGCCCTACGGCCACCTCATTAGAGCACTGCATCTGCTTTGGCTTCAGAAGATGTTTGGAGATTTTGTCCCTACTGGAAATCAGTGGCAGGTTCCCAGGACTTCACAAATTTGTGCCCTAACTAGTGCCAATAAAAAAAAAAAAGACAAACACAAACCAGTCTCAAACAAAAAACACACTAGAATATTCAATTTTCTTCTGATAGCTTAAGATTAAATGTTATCTGCTATTTCCAATACTCCTGTAACATTAAATAAACATATTTCCTTTGCGATGTGACTGAAGAGTGACCCAGTGCTATTCCTAAGGTGTTACTGAATTTAGGAGATACTACTATCTCTTGATAAGCAAGCAAGGATAATTTCTCCAGAGAGAGTGTGCTTTCAGAGAACACATCTGGATGCTTATGCAGAAATAAGTATTAGCTCAGGCCTAAATTGAGTATAACAGTTAGTCTTGGTGAAGTAATAATGAGTTTTTGGTAGCAGTTTTTAATGCTTCAGTTAACCTGCTTCAATTACTTCTTTTTTTGATGCTGATTATGTGCTGAACAGAGATCTAGGATTTGTCCTCTCACTTTCTTAGTGCTAAGTAGAAATCAACTATATTCCTCTCTCAAGACATGTGAGGGGATGATGAAAAATTTGGCAATAGAATGACACCCTTTCATCTGGTCTGTGTGTTTCTACATTTTTATAAAAGACTATTCTACCAAGTGTACAAAAAAATTAAGCCCTAAATATGTTTCTTAAGATGCAGTAACATGGGTGTCATCTCTCCAATGCTTATCTTGTAAATGCTTAATTATACGATACTTAGTTGAAATGTGAAACTCATAGGTGGTGTTTGTTTATCTCATTTGATAATATTTTTAGAAAACTCTGCCTTCTGGCAGCTACTCCATGGAAGTGTTTTGAGGGGGAAAAATTGCAGCAAATAAATTTCAACTTCAGGTTCTGCTCTTGCATCTTTGACAAGTCTGTTAAAACAAATTGATGGATAATGTCATGAATACCCAGAAGGAGTTGCACAGTAATGACCACGATCAACAGGCAGAATACTTTCTCATCAGTCTCAACCAGGAGAGAAAGGACTGTTATTTTAACACTATAGAAACATTTTTTAATGGGATGGGGTTTGATACTATATGTTTATTTACTCATAATATATTGATATATATTAGGGAAACAATTTCCCTTAATAATGTGCCTAAAGACTCGAGTCTAGAGCTTGTTTGTTTAGATGTGCATCTTTTCAACTACTTTGAGCTTTTTCATCCTCCAGGTTTTCTCTTAAATGGGACCCATAACTGATAGCTAGTTTTCCTCTCACACAAAGGTCAGATTGGACTAATTCTATAGAAACAGTCTTGTGTCTTTGAGATTTGTTGGCAAACTTCCTGAGAGATGATACATTATCAGATTTGCAAACATGGCAAAAATGGTGTGGTGATTTCAGAGAATGTTTATTATACAGAATAAAGAAACAAACAATTTTAAAATTTGGGGCCCTTTTTCATCACTGTTGTCTGTTTTGTTCTTACATAGCCTAATAATATTTTACTTTTTAAATTACTTCAACTAGTTCTTTATGTGATGCATGGAAATAATAGGAAACATTTGTTGTAGTGAAAATCATCTACCTGGCTTTTCAAGCAGAACTATTTATCTGTGTCTTACTGCACATCCCCAGCAGAGTTGAATGAGATGCTGATTAGCCTTGTGCTCCTCTGTGCAAGGTTGGATCTGTAGTTCCATGTGTGTGCGCTGTACCCTCATGGTGTCTGTGCTTGTACTTGGCATATATTGTTGAATCTTTTCTGGAAGACTGAGTAATTTCTGAATGCTCAAGTAGTAACATAAGAAAGATAATTTTCTTCCTAAAATAAATGTTTATGTTTAGTCAGTGAACATTGTCTTCCAAATGAAAGGGGAAACATAGCTCTGCTGTCAGCTGCTGTAAACCTGCATTTGCTCACACAGGGCTTCAAGATCCAGCACTCCCAGTGTACCTTTAACATGAACATACAGGGAACCTCTGTATGTTCCCTTTAGGCAGCCTGGATAAAGATCAGCATAAGGCAGCCCATGCTATGAGAGAGTCAGTAACCTCTCTAGAATACGTTACACTCAAAAAAGCCAAAGGAAGAAAACTCTCCTCTTTCCAAACGCCTCTTTCAGTGTCTTTGCTTTGGAATCTCTCATAGGCATACCTGGCTTTTCTCTCTCTCCTTTCTTTCTTTTCTTTTTTTTTTTTTTAAAGGAATGCATTTGAAGCAACCTGTTTTGGTTTTTGCAAGAGTTTGGTAATATGTAGTCTTGCTTCTTGAAAGTGGACTTGGAGGAATTAATACACTGTATCTTCTTGGAGTTTGGAGCTTCTGTAACGTATTCTGTGATGCCCAGCAGCTAAAAAGTTTAATCTTCTTGATAAACTGTTTTTTTAGGAAGGTAGGTCTTTATATCCCGACTGAGGCTGTAGTCAGCGGCTGGAGGTTTGCAAAAAGGGTTTATTCATTTGTCTCTGTTATCTGGAATTTACCTGTTCTTACAATCAAACAGATGGGTAAAATAGAGATATGGATAATAATAGATTACATAGATTAATAGATATTTTGTTCTGAGCAATAATCTAATGGCACACTGTCATTTTGCTAAGCCTCTAGCTGACTCTTTTTACAATTGCCTGCAATTGAGACAGAAAATATTGCTCAATTAGATAAAAAATTTTGAATTAATAATTAATTATTCAGTGCTGTCTTGCAGGATTGGAATCTGTCCAGTGGGTACCTGGAAGTGCCCCTTACTTACACATATGACACCATTGCATCTTGTTGGCTGAATTCAGCACAGTTGCATTCAAGGAAGATGTGGTATATATCCATTCTCCTCTAAAGAATGTATTGTTGACAGCCTGCTGTTCTCTGTATTCTTCCTGTGCATTGGACTGAGGTTTTTTCATTTCATGCATCATCATTCACAGCTTGGTGGAGTAATTCCATGAAGTCAGTACATATCCTTCACACACACAAACAGAAGAGGAAACAATATATTTTTTATGTTGTTTTTGAAAGTTGGGCACATATGCATAGATTTTTTCCTTTTCACCTGCTAATGAAGCCTATTGGGCAGGAAGGGAGAGGATCAAACCTGTAGTTATTTTAAAGTCCTTGTAACCTTGGAGTCCATTACTAATTTGTTACAGAGTTTAGTTTTCCATATGGTTTTTATCACTACAGTTAATATGGAAAACAACCTTGATTTAAAAGAAGAGATGTAGTCTAGCCGAAACCACCTTGATAGTGCTTCACCTCTAAGAGTTAAGACATTTAAATAATTACTTCTGACATAAAATTTATCTTGGCTTTGATCTAGATGTGTATATGGACGTACAGGTTCATATTCTGTTCCGTACTCTTATCTATTAGTTCATGGTGATTGGCAAGAAACTGGCTCATTGCTCTAAGTTTTTTAGTGTGAGGAGTCCTCAGTTGGTGAGGAGGGAGGGTGTCATGGATGTGGGGCAGGAAACTACTGTTCTGTAGGCTTGACCTTGGCATGCCTTTTACTAAGTGGTGTAGCTTTAAACATCAAAATTACACTAAAGTGTATGAGTAAACCAATATCAAGTTGGCTTTTTTGTGTCTTTGTGATGGGAAATATAATGTCTTGTTTCTTTAGTCAAGGTGTGCTGCTTGCCTCTCATGCCCCAGGCTGTAGCTGCAAACCTTTGGCAGCGATGTCAAACTGAGGATCTCCCACAGCTGATTTTCCTTTCTGTCCCTTCTCCAAACCCTGACTGTTTGTTCCTGTCTTTGTGATATCCCATCAGTTGTGGAGGCATACTGAGAGCAGGGCATGAATGAAGAAATAGCCTGCCGTGACAGGGATGGCACACAGGAGGAATGACTCCTTGAACTGCCTGTATTGCTGCATGTTTCTGAAAACTCAGCACCACTGATTGGGAGACGTAGAAATATAATGACCAGTGTATCATCAGAAGAGGAGAGAGACACATTGGTGCTAGTAAATTGTTGTATGTATACAAGGGTATCCATTCACTTCTGTAAAAAAGAGACAACTGAAAACTCTCATGAATTTTACCCACAATAGAAAATGTTAGAGTTGAACTGAGGCTGAACTGCATGGTCTGGAGACTGATAAAATAAACATGTGATTTAGGTGCTGATTAAAGATGTATGTGTTTATGAGGGAAAACAGCAGGAAGGTTCTGAAAGGCAGATAGAGAGAGTAATGGGAAATTAACAGCATCAGTGCCATGTTTCAAAACAAGATGGAAAAGAAGGGGGCTGTTTTGGGGATCATTGCTGACTGCTAGAGGCACAGTATTATGATAAATCTTGCTGGTATGAGTTTTTCTTTGTTTAAGGAAAATTACCAGATATATTTTTTATTATTAAACACAACTGCATCAAATTTACATGAGATTAGTCTTTCTAATTGGTCATATAAAAAAAAAAGGTTTATTTAGATTTTGATTTTTTTCATGTATTTTTGAAAGTTGGATGTAATTTTTTAGAAGCAGTATTTCAAACATTCAGCTTTTCAGGTTAAACTTGATTCAACGCTTAATACTGCTCACTTAGGATAGGCATTATTACCTGTGGCAAATGTGCCCTCGTTTCTAGAAGCCGTATTTTTCCTGTACATTTGAGGGAGTTTTGTTTTTTGGGTTTTGGTTGGGGTTTTTTGGGTTTTTTTTGTTTGTTTGTTTGTTTTTTATGCTGAAGTCCCTGGATAGTAAGGTTTATTAAAAGTCACATGGCAGTTCACGGTGGTACCAACTTCTAGTAGAGCTTCTAACCCAAGACTGAATTCTGCATTGCACTGCGTTGGAAAGTACAGACAGTGCTAGAAACTGGTATTTTTGAGTAAACCTCAGACCCCATGTGCTCTGTAGTGCCCAAGGTTATGTGTGGCTGATGACTGGTCACTGTGGTACCTGTGCAGGTGGAACTGCATAACCTTTGTCTGCACATCACAGGAAAAGTGAACATTGTAAGTCAAGGCACTTCTGTGTGCTTCAAGCTTGTAGAAATAATATATACTTAGCTCTATTGATATCCTGACAGAAAAGAGAATTTCCATGTTCTTAACTGCAAGAGTTTTGCCTCAGCCTTTTTTCTAAACTCAGCTTAAGTATAAAGGGAAATGTGAGTACATATTCTTGTTGATGTTCCTGGCTATCTATATTGCGTGTTAACATTCTGAGCTGTCCACAAATATTTATCTAAGGGAAGAAATAAATCCTTTTTTTTCCAGTTTCAGCAATATTGCTTGAATAATGTGGCATGTATAGATTGCACTCTGCTCACTTCAGCAATACAGCACTGCAAGAAACGATCATGTACTGTTTTGAATGCTTTTTAAGAAGCTCAGTGTGTCCTGATAAAGACTAGTTTGTTAAAATGTTAAAGAGAACCAAGAGTAGGGACTAAAAATATATCAGGAATTGCAGGCTTAGGCTTTCCACAGCACTAACAATTCCCTCACTAGCTTCCCAACTGAAAAGAAGCTTCCCCTCATTGACGGTCTGTGGCGGGGTAATGCCAGTGAGGGTGATGGGCCTAAAGTGAAGTGCTGCATGCTGAGACAGTGTTGTGAGAAGAGGCAGCAGTATGTGACCCTTGAAAATACCAATACATCTTTAAGTAAGATAGAACCTGAAGATACTGGATCTCATAATTTTTCAACATTTGATAGTTTGCATGTGGCCAATACTAACAGAGAAGTTGAACCTTAAGTATTAGTTCTTCCTTTCTTTTTTCTCTTCTGTAAGGTAGTTTGATCTATGCTGTGGACAGTTTGAGGTCAGGTGAGAAGGTGGGACCTGATATCTTGTTACAGAAACCAAGTTGCAGTTCTGCCACTATGTGCCTGTGAGCAGACTCCCAGACCATCACTTTCCAACCTTGGGTGGGACCTGATTTCTGAGACATGGAACGAACTAAAGATCTGCCTGGGAAGTCATGATGACTACTTTCATAAAGGTTGCAAATGGACAGAAGTGTTGCTTATACTGTCTTTATTTTTATCTAAGCCATCATATTTTAGATCAGGAATACTTCCCAGAGACTTGCAACAATGTGAAATGAAATATGCCTTGCCTCTTATTTCTCAGAAGATAAACTACTTCCATAAAAATCCCAGCCCATAGCTGGAAACTGTATTTAAATTTATCCTATAGCAGAAAGATCTTTTTCTTAGTTTCTTTTTCAACACCAATGAAATGTGATTCTAAAAGCTTGATATTGTATTTCAAGCAGGTATGTTCCAACTAACCTGTCAAAATTAGTTCTATAATACTAAATCTTACTTGTTTTCTAAGCTTCAATTCACTTAACAGTCATGACACATTTTGATTTTTAGATTCAATGGGGGGAAAAAAGTAGAAGTGAAATATTTGTGTAACATTTTTAAACATTGAAAAAATGTCATTAGTTCTACTTTCAGGGATGATCAGTCTGTGTTAGTAGGCATAGGATCAGGCTCAAGGAAATGAAACCAAGTACCATATTGAAATTACAGTGAGAAATTACCTCTCTTTAAATGTTCCTTCTCTTTTTTTGGACAGTTTTTCTCAAGTGTGACCTTGAATAAAATATTAAATCATCATTTAACACTTTCAGAGGAATGCAACACTGTAAAAATGTGTAACTAAACTCCAAGCATTTTAACAAGTCCTGTATAATAGAAATATTTTAATAACAGTTTATGTTCAGTTATAATGAGACATGCACACAAAACAAGGTAGAATAAAACTCCAAGTCCAAATTCTGATCTTAATTAATACCAGCATAAATCTACAGTAAATTCACTGAACACAATATTACACCAGGATCACTGAAAATAGATTGGGATGTCAATGTACCACAAAATACTGTGCTCTTCTCGCTCATTTAACACAGTTCCATTTGTATAATAATGTAAAGCTAATTGTCCAGCCCTAAGTTAGCACATTATATTGGTCTGTAGGTCTTAATTAACAGAACAGGCTTTTGAGTAATTTGGAAGTAGACTGTGTTTTAA
This sequence comes from Corapipo altera, assembly GCF_003945725.1. Taxonomy (NCBI): domain Eukaryota; kingdom Metazoa; phylum Chordata; class Aves; order Passeriformes; family Pipridae; genus Corapipo; species Corapipo altera. The sequence continues at coordinate 44,297 of NW_020884905.1, forward strand.
GTTCACAAGGAATTTAAGATGTATTAAATTAAAGGTAACATCACACATAAGTCATTAGAGTGACAACTTAATTCCATATTCCTAAATACGTGATTCAGCAGCACAGTTCGTCATTGCCAACTCCATAAACAGCTCTCATGAAGTGATACCTACAACTGTTCTCCCCCTCAGCTGCAAGGGCAGCTCCTTCAGGAAGGGCCTGGAGGGTGGCTGGGCTGTTGCCAGCTGAGCTACTCTGGATTAAAATATAGAAATTAACCTAACCTCCTCTCTCCTGCCTCCCCATAGGCAACTTGTGCTCACAGATTAAATTCTGACAAATCATTAGAGTGCCAAAATAGGTAGCATAAATTTAGAATAGTTATGTCACATTTGTAAAATACCATTGCTATATTTTATGGGTAAGAGTAACCCACAATTAACTGTCTTTGCAGAGTCGTAACAGTGCAGCTGTCAAAAGCTTAGTAAGAGAGTATTATTTTTGATGAAAATTCCTTGTCTCAAGTTTTTCTACAGTGTTGCCAGTTTTTCAACACTCAGTGCTAATAAGGCACCTTGTTATCACAATGACACAAATGCTATTGTGTTCAGAGTATGTGATAAATATGATTGTCATATCTTATAAAAAAGAAGACTTTTGTGTCATTTTAACCTATCGTTAGGAGACAAGGCATACCATAATTCTTACTTTTGTTATGGTAATCTAACAACCATCTAGAGACACAGAAATTGCTGTATTAGATGTGTCTTAGAATCCGATTCCATGATGAGAAGACAGTATGTCTGCATGGCGTTGAAAGGGTGAACTCCTTTTGCAAAGTCTGGACAGCACTGGTTCTGACCAGTCCTCTTGTGATTTTGAACAGCATCTCTCTCAAGCCACTGTAGTGTTTTTTTACAGAAACTTCTAAAAAAACTACTTGGAAGTTCAAATTTGCACTAGTTATTATGAAGAGGAATGGCATATTTCAACAATAATATCTATGGGTAACCTAGGGAATTTGAGTTTTCCTCTCCAGTAACTTTTCAGTAGAAACCAAGTCGATGCAAAGGCATATTGATGCAAAGGCATATTGTAGAACTTCCCCTTACTTCTTCTTGTATTTCATGTACTTTGAATAGAAAATAGAATCTGAACACAGATCTGGGCATTTAAACTGAAGCTTGCCTCTTTTCCACTTTTCCCAGGAGGCATGGGAAAGTCAAGTGTCTTAACTCTTTCTCACTGGTTTCCCAAGACAAGAATCTACATCTCCAAAGTGATTATTCTGTTCAAAATGTATAATGTGCCGTGGGGAGGGTGGAGATCTCCTTCAGTGTTGACTATATGTGTTTATCCATACTCTTATCACTGTCTGGCTTCCCAGTGGATCCCAGCCACAGCCTGCCCAGCTTCAGCTGACACCAAGTTGTGGGTTGTCACCCAGTGACCCACAACCCTCTCCCAGCTCTGGCACTAGCAGAGCTGAAGTTATAGCCAGGGAGGCCATGGGCACAAGACCACCAGAGACAGGACAAGACCCAGTCACCCCTGCCCAACACAAGCCCTGAGAGCTCCTGGAGCCCTGCTCTCCAGGACAATGCAAACTCATGGCCTTCCACTAGCAATGGCAAAAGTCACATTTACATGGCCACATCAGCCATACTTGTGCTGGATTTGAGAGAATTGTTGGTATTGGCATTAGCAAGGACACATTGAAAATTTAAAAGAAATTGTCCTGTGTAGCAGCCGAAGTGTGAGAACTGGGGTGCTCCCTTACAACCAGTCTTACCTCACATACAGTATTAAAGGACTAAGTATAACATACTCTATTCAGATGTGTTCCTTTAGGACCACTCAGCTGCAGAGAAGATTCAGTATATTTTGTGGCTAAAGCAGAAGATATTCAGTAGGTATTTTTTCATGCTTGCTGTGGCAGAGACTCTATGGAAAAAGGCACTAATGTTTTTTGTCCTACTTTTCTGTAATCGCCCAGGCAAAACTACGAGAACAAACCAACCCTGCATGTCAAAATGAATGCATTTCAGTATATGAAAATAATTTTACATTGACTTGTCATCTAGTTTTTAGGTTCAGCAGAAAAAGCTGAATCTCTAACACTCTAGCTGTGCTAGATGACAGGAAGATATTTGCTATTATATTTTCTTAGAAAAACTCAGGAAATGATTCCTGGTGCTCCTATTTCCTGTGTGGGTGTTCTAACTATCAGAACCTGGCAAAAGGCATCTGGAAAAAGGCAAACAAAAGGCAGACTGAACTTCATTCAGTCTTTTAAAAGAAGGGAAGGAAGTAGGTGCCTCATTTTAGAGGAAATCTGGACATGAAGTTCTAAGAGAGAAATGCTACCAAGGGGAGGACACTTGACATTCTTCTGTCCTTATTTGCTGGTTATTGAAGAAAATACAGCATTTAGGCAGGTCAGCATCTACAGTGCAACCAGAAGTGAGTTCTGCCATATCCCTCCATTCCTTTTTATTGAGAACCTCAGCACCATGTTCAAGGTTCTAGAATTTTTTTACATATCTATATTTCATCCCCTGTTTTATAAGCATTTTTATTAGATCTAGTGCTTGGCCTCTCTGTCCATTCCTGAAATCGGGGGATAAAAAAAGAATGTGTTTGTACTATAGAGGATGTATGCAGCAGATGTAAAGCATTCAGAAACTTTGATAAAAAAGTAGTTATGGAGGAAGATGGATATTTCTTAGCAATAATAATCTAATAAAAATAATCTAAGACTGATTTTGTGGCACATTTAGAACTAAGAATATTGATTTTGAAAATGTATGTTAATGCTCAGCCTGAAGTCCAGTTTGGACTGAGAAGAGTAAGAGAATTGTGCTGGTAAATGTGATAGATACAGAGAGGTGTGGTGTTTTCTGGCTGAAATAGTCTAGAAGGAACTCAATCTGCAGTGCTGGTAGCACAGACATTTGGTATGCTACAGCTGCAGTAGCATGCCCAGGAAATTTATTGTAAATTCAGTGTGACAGTTCTTAAGGTGGCATTAAATAGAAATTAGCAATTTGTAAAAGTGTTTTGCAGAGTTTTATCAAAGGAATAGAAGATACACAGGACAATAAATCAAGTTTCAGGAAGGGTGTTCTAATTAAACTTTTGGAAATATGATTGTTTTGATTCATGTGGGAATTGCAAATAAGAACTGCAGGAATAAGAGGCTCACTAATAGTCTGAAACCGAAGTATTGTTTTTCTCTCCAAGTATTCAGCACACTAAATTTACTTTCATAATATTGTATCATATTGTAACTTTGGAAATTAATTTTTAAAAAGGGGCTCTCTTACCATTACATAGAAATGACATTTGTGTTTCATGAAGGATTATTAAAGATCTGTACTAACAGAGGTTTTTAAAGTGCCAATTAGGTACATTTTTTGCTTTTATTGGAATGCTGAATTTTTAAAAATCAGCCTAGTCGTGTCTCTGAACCCTAAATTATACAATTTTGTTTTGTAAGTTTTATATTAAAATTCCTCGATAGTATTTTTAAATTGAATAGAAATAAAAAAATCCAATGAGATACTAATTTTTCAGTTTATTCAGTCACTGCTTCTTTTTATTACTTCTAGTGTGCTAATGCTTGTGTTCCCTTTTGTGGGTTTTTTAGTTGACCTTTATTTACACTCAGTTTTATAGATGCAATTCAATGAAGGTTAACAATATTTACATCTATCTGTAAACTGAAGGGGTAAAAAAGGTGGGTATTTTTGGTTTTGTCCTGAGGGTAGCTAGGAGTTCAGACTTGTCTCCGGCTGGTCTGTTCTCACCAGTGTAGGTGACTAGCTGGAGAGTTTCTGGACCATTCGGGGAATTAAGTATGCACACAGGCATTGCTCCAGTTATACAACTATAACCAAAGGCTGTATAAATTCCATAGCTCTTACCCTAGTGGTAAAATTGTTCTCGTCTGTCACAGTTAAAAACCAAGCACAGGTGCAAAATCAGTTTCTTGCTTAACTGCATGAGTGTACTTTTGTAGTAACAGAAGATAGATAAATGAGAAGAGATTGTTTTCCCATTATTTCAAAGTGAGGTTTTAATCTAAGTTATGAAGGTTCTTCAGATTTAAAGGTTGTATCACCTCATGATAATTTGCATGTACTTTAAAAAGATGCACATTGGTAGTCAATGTGCTAGTCAAGCACTTTCAGTTCTTAGCTGCTACCATCTGTGATCAAGATGACCTTGGTTCTTACCCTTTCCAAATAAAATATATGGTTCTTTTACTGAGATTTCTCTCGGTAAAAAGTGTGACTGTAAAGCAGTTCAGCATTTTTGCTGAATGATAATCTACTTGAAAACAGTAGAGAGCTGAGGAAAAATGAGTCCTCAAGTGTTGTGTGTAAGAAGTGAGAATCCAAAGCTGAATTTCTGCTCTCTGTGTCTTGGCTTTACACTTACAGCCACCCTCAAATGAACTGTTCCTTGTTTATTAGTGAGAGTAATTACTGTACTTACAAGTAAACTTGTGATTTATCACTCTTAACTCAAGTGCTAACATTTTTAATTATATTAATTTAATTACATTAAATTACGTGGAAATTAATTACATTACAGTATTTAATGTAACTTTCTGACTTGAGGGTTCTCAAGCAATTGCAGAGACAACTAATTCATTTTCATGAATATTTTTGTATGTTTTTATATTCCTGTTCCATTTGGAATTTAAATGGAAATGGGACATAAATTTAAAAGGAGGGGGGAAGATCTTAAAAATACTTCATTAAGTAGTTAGAAAAACTCAGATCTTACTTACTTCTCAAGATCTAGTGGTCCTATCCCACTCTCAGCTCTTGATTACTTGCTGTAAAATTATTTTTTATTACAATTTGGAGCACTAGAGTAGATAAAGACACATTTTTCTAACACTTGATTGCTTATCAGCAATTGTTTCGGTTATTACATAGAAGGTTCTAGCCTTAAGAGAGGATATTAAAGTAGTTTTTGGTGAATTCCATAGGAAAAATCCACAGAACTGGCAAATTAAAGTTGATGGTATTCCTGGTACATGAAATACAAGGTAGATTTTGATTATGTGGCATCTTAGTACTTTTCACATACAAAGGATGGTGGATAAAGGGGTGATTAGTGAACATCTGGAATTTTTGAGCTTTCCTCTTAGCAGAATAATTCTGTCTGTGCATACATAGAGGAACAGAACTGTGGAGCTCAGGGGATATTTCTGGTTGCAGCTGAAATCTACCACTTACTAGTAATAAAGTGTAGATGGGCTTTGCATAGCATTAGTCTCTCATCTCTTAGCAGTATTGCATTATTTTATCTTGTGCCATATTAATTCATGTAATTTGATCATCTTTGGGGTTCATGCTGGTTTTTAGTTCTGCTTATGCCTTAAAGTCATGTAAATTTCTGAAAGGTACAATTTCTTTAGAAATTAAATTTTGCTGCATCCTTACTATTTTCTGCAAGTTGAAATGCTCTTTCTGATGCATTCTGACACATTTTCCTGATGTTTGCTAGTAATAGTTCAGTGTGGAAGGAGTAGGGACTTGGAGTCTGTATTCTTCTCCTTAAAATATTTGAATAAAAGACATGAAATGCTGCTGACTGCAAGCTAAACTAGTTAATTTATGGCCCCAGACAGGTTTTTATTCAACATGTTAGTAATTTTTAAGATACAATTTATCTTAATCACTAATTAAAATTTTTTGAAGAAAAATAGCAAATGTAATCTGAACACAACTAAAAATCTTTGTCTTAATATAGACCTGGAATTAGCTCTGGCCAATTAATTTTTAATAGATTACCATATAAAAATTAACCATTCAAAAATGTTTCTGAAAGGGAGTACATTTCTCTTTGTTTTTTACAATCACTGCAGTATCACAATCACTCAGTAGCTTCATCTCTGAGTCAGGTTACCTACTCAGCTGCATCTTTTAAAAAGTACTAGGTTCTTCCACTAGGAGAATAAGAAAATGATCAATGCAATGATGTTGATGTGTTGTGGCAGCATTTCTATGTTGAAATCTTTTGGGTTTTTGGTTGTACTGTTTTGGCATACACACTTCTGTTGAAAATCTGGTACCTGATTAAAAAAATAACAGCAAAAGAGGTTGAACCTAGGTTTTGAAAAAGCAATGTTGTCACACCTTCACGGAAGCAGCTGGAAATATTTTAAACTCCATTTAATTCATTTTAGCCAAGCTATTTGAAAATATACATGAATGTAACTGTGCCTGCTGTTGCTTGGATAGTTCTCTTCCCACACTTGTTGCATGCTTTTTTTTCTTTTTCTTGTGGGAAAAATGGGCAGCAGAACCTAAAAATATGTACAAAAGCTGCTCAGTGAGAAGACAGACCACAGGCTGCCCTTAGCAGCAGCACGGGATTGTGGATTTGGAAATGCAGTAATTGCTGAGTGTAAGATTCATGTTGGTCTGGTGAGTACAGGTGCATACAAAATGGGTAAGTAATAGCTGCATGCTGATCAGCTAGGGTTAGAGGTATACAGAATTTTTCTTTCATACAAGAGATAGAGCAATTGAATTATTTTGCAAATGTTTGTTTCAGTTGTGAAGCCTGCTCCATGAAAAATGTTTTGTTTTGTTTTGTTTTTTTTAAATTGCATTTTATTTAGTAAATTTCTTTCAGGATTTTCTTAAATTTATTAAAAAAAATCAATCATTTTATTTATTTTATTCCAGTTTTTTAGAGAGTAGAGGGGAGACTTTGAGCCCATTCTTTCCAACTAAGTTATATTTACAGGGGAAAAGTCGCAAGTCTCCCTGCTGAGCCGTGGTTCACAAGGTAAATAGCAAATGCCAGAGATTAAGTGATGGTTTTCCCTTGTTTGGTGCTTAAGAGAAGAAATAGGGTTACTTCTATGTTTAATGTGGGCTAAGTAATGCCACTCTTACAGTGTATCATTCTGTGCAAGTGCTTCAGTTCTTCAGTATGGGTTTCTTGGGAACTGAGCATGTCAGAAATGAGTGTTTTAAGCTTGATGCCCTTTTTAACTAAGGGAAATAATTCTTTCTTGTCCTTATCTTACTTCAGACAGCAGGTTTCAAAATTCCTCCACAGAAAAACAATCTGGGAGGTGAGGAAATGTTCCTACTGAATATCTTTCCAGCCTGGCTGACCACATAAAATGCAATTTCATGTTAAATGCTTGATTGCTGCAATATCTAAAGCAAATATTAAAGTGAGGATAATAATATTAAACGTTACCTGTAAGTGAATTATGCAGACATGAAACATAGCAGACTTCCTGAAGTAAAATTTCCTGTAAAGAAAGCTGACATAGAACTAAGAAAACCAGAATAATTCCGTGCACATTCCATGTGCAGACAAGAACCCAATATGCTGAGACAGGGCTGCATGTTTTTGTTGCTGTCCTTTGGATAACAAACAAGCTCTGCTTCATCAACTCGAAGCGACATACACAGAGGATTATTGCTTTAGGAACACTTCACTTTCCTACGCAAAGGGAATAAAAATCTACTGTGAGTTTTTAGCAACAGCAAGAGAGAAATTGAGTAATGAAAGCTTTAAATTAGAGGGCTGGAGACCAAGCCCACAGATGAGGTGGGGTTTAAGAGAAGCAGATGCAAGGGCTATGGTATCACTGGACTTACAAAAGCAAAATAGATCACATAACTGAGCATTCTGTCAGACAACTTCAGGACATTTTAGGAAAGTCAGGAAAGATGAGAAAGTGGGTTATGCTGAAAGACATGGAGGTAGCAGGTGATAAGATTGTTGAGAACTTACAGTCATAGAATTGTGGAATGGTGTGGGTTGGAAGGGACCTTAGAGGTCATCTAGTGCCAACCCCCCTGTCACGGGCTGGGATGCCACCCATTAGACCAGGTTGCTCAGCGTCCCATCCAGCCTGGCCTTCAGCACTTCCAGGGATGGGGCATCCATAGCTTCTCTGGACAACCTGTTCTAACCCCCTTTAAGTACTGGAAGGCTACAGTGAGGTCTCCCTGAAGCCTTTTCTTCTCCAGGCTGACCAACCCCAGCTCTCTCAGCCTGTCTTCATAAGAGAGGTGCTTCAGCCCTGTGATCATCTTTGTGGCCTCTTCTGGACCCACTCTAACAGGTCCATGTCTTTTTTGCGCTGAGCACTCCAGAGCTGGACACAGAGCTCCAGGTGGGTCTCAGAGATGCAGAGGAGAGGGGCAGAATCACCTCCTTCAACCTGCTGGCCACCCCTTGTTTGAGGCAGCCCAGGATGCAATTGGCCTTCTGGGCTGTGAGCACACTGTTGGCTCATACACAGTTTTTCATCCATGAGGATAGGAATTACAAGTTAAGATGAGCTTTGTAACAAAGTATTTCTTCAAATTTTAGACAGTTGGGCATCTTCAGGTGATGGTGACCTGCTTTTGAACAAAGTGGAGCCTATTGCCTTACTTTCTGAGACTTATTGACTCTTGTGACTTGCATATGTGTATTACCATCTAGTGGGAATAGAATCTCCAGGTGCTGTACCATCTGTTTGGGAAAAACTGCCCTGTACCTGACTTTTAATTTTGCAAATGAAGAGTAATACTCAGTATCTGGGGATTATTTAGAAAAGCAAACTTATTTGAAAACACAAGTGAATATCTCTCCTTTCTAGCAAGGAGGCTTTTTTATTTTGTTTAATTTAAAAATTGTACTAGAATGGAAAAGACTTTCAGGGTTTTTTTTCCTACTGCAGAAAAAAAAGGAGTCTAAGTGTTTCCAGGAAACAATAATCATAAGGGCTTTAGTAAAATTAGTTTGGACCTAATATTTTACAAGTTATATTACTGTCTTTGTTAGCAAATACAATTTCTTGTGCAAGCTACATTGTATAATCATCAACATATGCTAGTTCCAAATTCTAAATAGCCTCTACTGAGATTGAGCAGCAGAGCTGATTAGAAATAGTAGTATTTTGTTTATGCAGAGTGGTTAGAAATTGCTGGTGTAGGTTTTTGTCTTATATTTCTGTACTTTAGCTTTTTTTTTCCCCAAACCCTTTAATTTTAAGTGTGTTAAAAGGCTGCATGTGGTCTCTCAACAGGGATTAGAACTTTTGTTGTATTTAGTACTGCCCATCCATATAGTAATAGATTATCCTACTCCCATCTGAATGGACGAGAGACAAGTCTGGTATTCGAGTAGTGGTTTTATCCCCTTTTGAGTTAGGGATAGAATTGCTCTTTTGCTCATTTTCATCTGTAGAAGTCTTTTACTTAAGGCTCAGGTATTGTTACACAAGGGGTGAGGAAACATTTTAACAAGACAGTGCCAAAATCTGGACTTTGATTTGTTGGTTTAGTATTAAAGTGAATGTTTGTGGACAAGCTCAGCACTGAACTCTGACTCCATTTTTTGTTAGAAATTTGAATTCCAAGGTAATTTTCCCTTTTCACTTGAGTCTGTGGTGTTGCATTGTTCTTGAAGGCAATAAAGTGCCAGTTTGCTCTGAGTAGCTCTGCATTTACGTGTCCTACGGTGTTTCTCTCAATGTATTTGTGGTTCTATAGGTCTGTATGTGGGAGACCACAGAGATTTAATGAATGAGTGAGTTTCTTTCTTCAGGTAATGTTTTCTTCAGTCATTTCTGAGTAGCTGGAAAAGTTGAAATAGAAAGTTTTGCCGGGTAAGATACTAGTGGTAGTACATAAATATCACATAAATATGTAACTTAATGGCTTTTAATGTAATAATGGGTCTCCATGTAATACAGACTGAGCTATGTGATGCAGAGAGCGGACTATTTATGTGTATTAGATACTTTTTCATGAAAAGGGCTAAAGACATAAGGCAGTGATTTTTAGCTGTTGAGCTACTAACAGCCCTCAAAGCAAATTGAGTCAGTCCTAATGTAACCAGTAAATTAGTTTCAGAAATACTAATACCAAAGAACAGTTTACTGTGATCATGTTGCCATCTAACACTACTCCCAGACATTCAGAAATATTTAAAAGTCAGTACAGTACACATAAGTGAAAAAAAATAATTTAAACCATGCATTACGATAGTCTTTAGTCATTGCTACCATTTCTAAAGCTTAATGTCTCATTGATAAATGTGCTTTACCCAGTGTTTTTTTCTGAATTACTCCTTTACAATCTGAGGGGGATCACATACGTACTAGGCTAATCTTGAACTTCTTGATCATGCATATTTTGCTGATACAAGTTGAAGTTTTGTCCAAATCAAACCAGAGTAAAAGTCTCAAGGTGTATTTTACACAGAAGAGATAAACCAAGAACCAGGCTATGTGATGAACATGTTTCACAATGGGTTTAGGTTTAGTTAAGTGTAATATTGGCCTTGGTCTTCTTGGTTCATTTGCAAATTAAATTGTGTTTAGAACTCCAGAGGAACCAGAATACAGCTGGGCAAACAACAGTTTGTTGTTACTGTCAGTTTTTAAAAGATCTTTCTAATTTTGTCAACAGTCCAATGACAACAGCAGGTTATTAATTGTACAAAATATGCTCTGTTCTTACAGTAGTTTTTATTCATTTCCACCAAGAACAAGGATAGTGATTTTTCTCTGTGTTATAAATACATGAATGCATGGACCTTATTATAAAAAATGTGGTCTAGTAAACACTGAAGTTATAAATGCATTTTTACAAGACTGGTTAATCTCTATCTAAATTTTGAAAACTGATGAATAGATTGAAGCCAGACAAAGACTTGCAAAGTGTCAACGTGAACACCTAAATGTTTTCTTTTTGAAAGTATAGCCTTTATTTCCATTTTGTTAGATATATACTGCACAAAAGCACTGAAACTATTAATGCCAGATGTGATTGGTTTCCAGCTTTTTCCACGTAGAAGTATGATGACGTGTTTTATTTTCTTTAATTATGGCACAATTACTTGCTGCTCACATTCTTTCCATTATAAACTGAGTTACAGTCTTGGCCTTTTCTATTACTAGTCTGCCTTTTGCCTCTCAAAGTCTGCTCTCCAAAGTCTGAAATATCTAGAATTTATCCACACTGTTATCTTTGCCAATCTGAAAAGTGAAATAGGACATGGAAATACCATTAGCAATATTAGACGTTTAGCTAAACACTTTTAACCATTGGAAGCTTATGATAGTGTCAATGCTATACTTCATTAGATAACACAAATCGAATATATCAATGCAGTAAGCCATTAACATTGTGCAGAGATATTTTTAGACCCTGCAACTGTGCTTCATTCAAATGTGTCTGTCATCTTCTTCTTCTTCCTATTTGAATCCCCTCACTGACCTGTGCATTGTGGTGGTACCATAAACCTTCAAGCCTATAACTAGTAGAGTGATTTTGTTGTAAATAAAAATACAACTCTAAACTTTTGTCTTACCAGGCAGGACCACTTGAAGTTTCACCTTTCAAAGTACTTTTGTCCTTTTTTTATGTTCCCATTGCAGGCAAAAGTGTAATGGACCAATTAATAATTCATAAAATACTTGGCACAATAAAGGGATTTACTTCCATGTCAGATTGTTTTAAATAATATCAGGAATCCTGGTACTGACTTTTGAGATATTGTAAAAGCTACAGTATCAGATCATTTTTACATTTCCTTAGAGGGATTGTGAAAGAGTATACTGCACCAAAAAGGCTTTTAATGAGATGTGTCCCTGAAGGGAACAAGTAGATAAGCAAGACTAATTCAGTTTTTGTCACAGAATGCAGTGATTTGAGCACAACATTAAGAAAAAAATACCCATTTGAAACAAATGAGAACATGGCTGAACATCATTTTGGGTTAAATGGTATATATATGATCAAGGTTTTATTTTATCACTAGTGTATGAAATGATGCACAAAGAACAAAAAATAAAAGGATGTGATCTAATATCCAAGGTGTAAGCTTCCTACTTATTCGTTGTGGTATTCCTCCAAGAACATTAGTAACAACCTTCTAAAACTACTGATTACAGAGGGAGATGCTGTGCATATTAACAGCTGGTCTTTGCCCAAGAGAATCTACAACCAGACTGACAAAAGCAAAAAAATAAGCAAGTCAAGGGGAAAAAGAAAGGCAACTGTGTTTGAGTAGAAGGATAAGGATGCACTTGAACTAAACCAAGTTAACTAGATGACATTGCAATGGAAGAAGAGAGTTGTTTAAAGCACCTCTCACTTAACTGACTACTTTAACAGGCTTGGAAATGGGAAAAGTGGGAAGTAGCTTATATTGTGTAGGAATCTGCACAGTAAAAGATATCTGAATTTTATCTCCTTGTTTTATGGAACATGTACAAACTTTATCCACCAGTTGCTTTATTCCGATACAACTTCTTCCAAGTGAATTGAATTACATTGTATTTACACCACTATAACAAATAATAGAATCTAGGCTCTCACCAAACTAGATTGCTTCAATGAAAAGTAAAACCACTTTACTTATTTAGAAATTAATGCAGAAATTTGTATAATTCTGATTTAAAGTATGTTTCCTTAATTAAAAGGTAGCCAGTAAAGTGCATTTTCAAAGATTTATAAATTTTTCACTTTACTTAAAGGAACAGCACAGCATTACAGTGTCTGAACTGATTTGGCATGAAATAGTACCTGGACTTTCCTAATAAAAACATTTTATCATTCTTCTCACAACAAAAAATACTAAGAAATGTTGGATGTAAAACAGTGTTTAAACTATGGCACTAAATTGTAGTGCAGGAAATATTTAAATTGGGCATTTGGCTATCCATACATTGAGTTTATAAACCATGTTTGCTGCAAGAAGATTTTGGGTATTAATCAGTATGAGCAGAGTTATGCAGAAAGAAATCTAAAAATATTATGGGGCAAGATTAAACATAATTGCAATTATGTTTAAAATGCTTGAAAAATATATTTTAATTAGGGACCTGCCCTTGTTTTTTTTACAGTATTAGCTTTAGTTTCTCTTCTTAAGAAACATTTATGACCCACCTAGCCCCAGCTCCCAATATTCAAGGGGTTTTAAATTCACATAAATTTGATGGTGTCAGCCGTGTGTTGCCTTCATTTCTTTGTATGCTGATCTCCAGGAATCTTGATTCTGAAATTCATCCAGCATAGCTGACCTGATTTTCCCAGTCCTAGAATGAGACCAGCAGGAGCTGACAATCTTTCACTCCATAGAGGAAGAAGCATGATGTTCTTTGCATGGGCCCAGGGCAGTGGAGATAGAGGGGAAGGACTGTGTCCTCACACAGGGTTGCTGTCTGTGGTCCTATCACACTCTCCATCTGAGAGGTTTTAAAAGACATAATATGTGATAATGTAATACAATCAGTGCACAGAGCTCTCATTTGGTTTTGCATATATAAGTGGGCATTATGTGCCTTTAAAGAGATTTTCAAGAAGCTTTTATCTTTTTTCTTCCTATGATTGAACCTGAATACAGTCTTCATAAAGACATCAGAAAGGTGACTGGTACTATGGGAGTGGTACCTCTAAATTCTTTCAGCTGGATCTTGCATCAACCCCATGTGTGCAGAGAGGACAACTGTGATGTGCTTGTTATTTAGAAAAGAAATCAAAAATCTCTATTAATAGATCAGAAAATATTCACACCTCTTTCCGGTGCAGTCTGAAAAGAAAAGATAAATAGGATGCTGCAGGTATTTCTCATTCCTACATTTTTTGGTGCTATTGATCTTCGCTTTTAACCTCAAAGTATATTTTATTTACATAACCTGGGAGAGTATCCCGGCAGTGGGGTTTCCTGGTTGTAGAAGTCCTTCCTTTTTATTTCTGTAGATGGTTAGCCTTTTGGAATTGTAGCCAAAAGCATTTCCTTCAGCATAATTTTGTTTATTTTTATTTCACATTTTGACAGTGCTGGCTTAAATAATTATTAACTAGGAGAAAGCAGAGAGAGCAGTAGTTTAAATTTTTGAATTATCAGTTCCAAGTCATATTAATTATTCTGAAAAGCATTCAACAGCTTAATAAGACAAGGGTTTGACCATAAACGTTACTTTCATTTGTTTGTGTTATTTAAGACTGTTGTAACTGGCTGCTTAATGGTCTGTATCATGTAGGTGTGTTATTATCTCTCATTGGCACATTTTACTCAGTTGTCATTAATGGCACAGAATGGTTTTCCCATCATTTTCTCTTGGAGTCCCAGATACAGAGCAAGATCAGTGACAGTTTTATCAGTGAGTTACATTAAGCTGCTCTTTGCCACCCATGAATCAATGTATTTTCATCTCAGACTGGTCTCTGCTCTACATATGTCAGTGCCACTCCACTGTCTCATTTGCCAAATGAGTAACAGAGTTCTCATTAAATTAATGCTGTGATTTTTTTGCACTGGATTACTGGCAATATGTTCAGTTTGCTCTTTTGATTTTACTGAAAAATGACTCTCAAGTACCAAAAAAAAAAAAAAAAGCGCTGTTAAATAAGAACTAAAGAAAATAAAATGGTATTTAAATTATAAAATCAGTCATGGTCTTTGACTGAAAATTTAGCAGTAATTGAGGAGGTTATAGGCAGTGAAGAACATTAGTTCAGCTTCCATATCTACAGTGTGGTCACTTGTCTTTTTATTTGTGCTAAGTAATAAAGTGGGAACAAGAGAACTAAAAACAACTTCTTAGTGACTCTTGTCTGCATGAGTCTGCACCTGACAGGGTTATATTCAGAAAAATCAAGGCAAATCTTATATATCTCTATGAGCTTTAAAGGAATTAAATTTTCATTTTCTGTCTAAAGAAATCCAAAGCCCCTCAGTATTTAACCCCAGTTAATCGGTAGAAGGTGATGTGTGCTCTTATTTCATCTTAGTGTGGAGGAGGGTAAGCAGAAGGAGCAACAACCAGTTTGCAATATTCTAGTCATGGAAATTGGCTGGAAAAGCAGGAAATCCAACCATGCAACCATTCCTTTAGCCCTTTCTGGTTTGAAAGCGGTTCTGTGTCAATGTTTGTTGACCAGTGACCAAAAGTGAGAGTTAGTGCCAAGGGATTGAGCTAAAGGTTCTTGCAAGTCAGTGTAAAATAAAGTAAAAAGAATATTAAACTGTTAAAGAAGAGACAGGGAAGGAGTGAGAATGTTCATGTAGGTTTTGGCAGTCAACTTGCGTTACCAATCAGCACAGAAGCAGTTAGAAGACAAGTAAAGGAAGGTGAGCTTGTAAAAAGCATATGGTATGACATGAAGGTGATAGAGTTAAAAGTCAAGTGTGAGAGATGGCTCTGAAAAGAGCGAAGGCTTTTGAAATTAGGTGATTTCCTGAATCACAGATTAATTATTAATTTAATTTAGATTAAAAGGAACAAGCAATAAAAGCCATAAAAATGCAGAACCAGGTTTCTAGATTTATTGTCAGGTTGGGGGTTTTTTTTATATCAGGCACATTACCATGTATCATTGGTCATGATGCCCTATCTGAAGATTCATGACCTGAGAATCCCTTCAGGTTTTACCTGTCATGTTGTCTTGTTCTGACACTACAGCAAAAAAGTTCTGTGTATACAGGGCTGCCATGGCTGGCATTGCTAAACAAGGCATCGCTAGTGCTGGAAAGCTTAAACAATCCCAAGACTCCAGATTAATATTACAAACATCTCCAGTGTAGAGGATATTTCTTGACTGGGGAAACTGGTGCCTTGCAATATTTCAGAGAATCACAGACTGGTTAGGGTTGGAAGGGATCTTAAAGATCATCTAAATCAGCATTTGATGGTGTTAAGAATATCATCTAGAATTGACAAAGAAGCAGGATGCAGGAGTATATGCTCTTTCTGGAAAATTTTAGCTTTTTTTATGACTTATTCAGAAATATTTGTGGCTATCTAATAGGCTAGATGCTTTGCTGTTCTGATCAAAATCGGCATTTCTTTACATTGTCATTCACATTGTGATTCACTTGAAGAACCGACCATTTCAAAAATGAAATTAAACCAAGGACAGATGAAGAAACTCCTAAAGTAAATTTGGGAGGCAGTGGTTAGTTTTTGACAACTCAAAAGAAATAAAAATGTTAAATATTTTCTCAGTTTCAGAAAATAAATGACCAGAGGTCAAATGTCTTCCTTTAATTTTAAGGGCTACTAACCTCTTTATGCCAGAGTCTCCTAAGGGCAGGAGACGAGGTCATTTTCTTACCCTTCTCTCTAGCAACTAGGAAATACGTACATCTGCTTCTTCTTCAAGATGCTTTACTCTGCAGGAGGTGACACACCTGCTGTGCTGCCCAACTTAGTATGTGTCATTGTCAGATTCCAGCTTTCTGCACTGCCCCTTTTTAGGGACTTATAATGCAGTTGCATCTCTTCAGTGCCCTTACCTTTTTGAATTGAACAGGATAATGCACTTAGGGAAAGTAAGTTCTAAGAGAACTCAGAATATAAATATTGGTTGGGCGCATGCTGGGCATGTGGTCATTGAAGGAACATTTCAAGTTGTGTGCTGACCACATTATTCTGAGCAGTATCTCATAGCAGACTTGTAAATGTTACTAGGTCACCATCAGAGAAATTGTTTTTCTTCTTCTCCTAAAATTTGATTATTAGAGGAACTTTCAATCAGACAAAGACAGGAGGCTTTTTGAATTTTTTCAAATTATCAGCTGCCCATTTACTGAGGTTTCTTCTGAGTGTCTGTCAAACCACTAAATTAACTGAATTCTATGCAGCGTAATATCTGACATTTGAAACAAGTAAATGTAAAGATCAACATGGGCCACCACAATAATAGCATGTTGAAATTAAGTTAATAAACACGGGGCTTCTGACATGTATTTTATATTTAAGTTTTTCACCTTTATCTATGATGTCATAATAGCTTTTATGAGTACCTTCTTCATTTTCCTTTTCAGAAGTGCTAGAAAATTGTAAAATGCATAGTTAGAAATAGAGGAAAATGATTGGAAATCAGAATTCTTTAAACTTTGAGGTAAGATGCTAATTAGCTCATGCACTGGAACAGGTTGCCCGGAGAAAATGTGGAAAATTCAACCCTATAGATTTAAAAATCTTACCTGAGCAAGGCCTTGAGCAACCTGATCAAACTTTGAAGCTGCTCTGTGCAGGCCTTCAGATGTGCCTTCCAATTTCAACTTTTCCATTCATCTGAAGCATAAAATCTGGCTTAAACATTTTGAACAATACTTCCTTTCTGTGCTTCTCATTTGCTGAAGTCTTTGTAGAAGCATCTGAGAAATGGGATTGTCATGTTTAAACTGTTGTTGCACAGGTCTCAGTTAAACTGATGGATGACATGTAACATGATCAAAGGAACACTTATTTTTGTGTATATGGATAGGGGTCTATAAAAGAGTGTGGAAGAACTTTATGATAAGCCTGTATTACATGTAGAATAATACTCTTTCTTTTTTTTTTCCCCTTCAAGACATACATTAGCATGATTTACATTTATAAGGAAGCAATATAAACTTAGGTATTTTTTTCTATTATAAAATGTTTCTTTTTTTTTTAAGAGATGTCTTGCTGTCCAGTTTGTTGCTGAATGCTCTGAACTGTGATTTTTAATGAAAGAAAGCAACATCTTTCCTAGAAAAGAATATTCAAAAGTAATAAAATTCTCATTTTATTCAATAGTAATTGTTCCTCATTTTATTCAATAGCAATTGGCTTCCAATTGTCAATAATAACATAAACCATATGAAAAATTCTTTTTAAACATGTTGGCATATCAGATGTTTGCTGTGGAATTTTCTCTCAAGAAAGCTGATCGTTGGGTCACTTTTTAAAACATCTTTCTAGAGAATTCATATAATTCATTTTGTAATTCTGTAACTGTATTTTGTCACATCAGCCTTCTTGTTGGAAATAATATTCTCTTGCTTAATAGAACAAGAAATTACCCTTGAGATATTTATTTTGCTATAAATTTTCTTGTTCAGTAATAATATGCTGACATTTCTGCTGAGAGAACTTGATGAAATCTTGCAGTTTTGACCTATCCTTGAGAATCACTCCTGGGAAAAGTACTCACTACAGCAGAAAATGTTAGAGTTCTGGTGTGATGATGTCATGTTAAATTCATTAGAAGTACACAGAAATTGAAATTTTGTTAGCCTCAGAAGAGGATGAAGTGTGAACCTCTGTAGTAGAGAGGAAAAAGATAAGTGGAAGGGGAAGAGAAAAATGACTTGTTCTTGCCTGGTTTCTGACATTCTTGAACTTACGTTGTCAGTACAGATAGAGAAGACCAGTGAGCCTTCCTTCTTCCGTCACCCATTTTGGATAAATCTCAGTCTTCTTCCACTTCAGTTTCTAGCAAGTGCTTTATGACTTAGGAGTTTTATCATTAGTCTGTCACTTGATTTTCAATTTTAATAGTCCTAATATATAACGAGAGTTACAGAGTTCCTAAAAAAAAGCCAAAAAAACCCGTATTCAAACTGTACCTTAAGTGACCTTCTGTACCTTAGTGCTTTATTCCCAAAATCTCAGATGTATTTAGGTGAGCAAGGTAGGATCCATCAGTCTAAGCAAAGACATTTCTACATCAACAAGTTTGTGTTTTAGTCTCCCATGTAGATTATTCACTTTATTCAAAGTTAGAAGTCTAACAGAGATCAGCTGCATAGTTTCTCTCGTTGAACTGTGGTGGAATGATCAGCACAGGTGGTAGCTCTCAGAAGTTTGGTGAGGTAGATCCTTCTCCTGTCCTTTACACTCAGGTAACTAAGGTAATGCTCATACAAACAACTCATCTGGATAAGAAAAACCTTATGCTAAATTAAGTTAAAATGGTTTTTGAGCATTGACTTGGGGTCAAAACTAGATCACAAGACATAACAAATTTGTTCACGTGTTCAGACTCAGTTATGAGAGCCCTGAGGCCTTGTAGGCTCTGTTTCTGACTTTCTTATCTGAACGGTGCTGTGGCACACACTCTGTCCTAGACACCAAACTAGTTTTTCATTACAGTATGTTCTAGCATTAAGCCCAGCAATTTCGAAAGTACTGGTGGTATTTCAGCTTGTCTTCATAAAGGGGAAATTACTTCTGAAAGCAGAATGAAAGATGAAGACCTCTCTTTCATTGACATGGCTGCATCCAGAGCCTTTGTTGAGACTTGCTAGAGAAACACTTGAGTGTTGAGAACGGCAAGACCTCAGTACTTTTACAGGGCTCTAACACCTGACAGATGAGTTGTAAAATGTACAGAATATGCTCTCACTTGCAAGTCCTATGTGAGAAAGATAGTTCTTACCTTTTTTTTGTTTTAATAATTTTTATTACCAATGATAAAGTAATACCATTTCAGAACACACTATGGAAAAGCAGTGAAGTTTTTAAAATTATTAAAAATGGTTTAATTACTGGTTACTGAATTACTTGACGTGGGTTTTTTTCGTTCTTCGAGATTTCCAGGGTTTGTTTATTCCTTTTTAATGTAGTTGGCACAACCCATGAGGAAGGGTAGATACCGTGTATCAGTTTTTTATTCTTTAGGAAATGGTTTGCTTAAACTTATTGGAATGCTGCTGTTAAGGAGAAATTACTTGATTATTGCTAGTGTAAAGTGATGTTTTTTTCCTTTAAGCTTGTGGTTGAAGTAGATTTTACTTTTGCGTGGTGCCATGTCACTGCATTTTAAATCAAACAGTAATACTGGTTTTTGAAATGCCATATTCTGTGATTTAAAAAAAAGTCTCGATTAAGATGATATTTCTTTAGGACCGACTGGGAGTGAGACACACACCAGTATCCAGATTTGGGGATTTTTTTCTTCTTTGTACGGTGTGAGGGAGAACATTTTATCTAAACCCAGGCAACTGGGCTTTATTTTAATGTAACCGTGGGCTCTAGTTGGCGTTGCAACAAGCAGTTTTGTTTAGATCCTGGGTTTAAACCCAGCTGGCAACTAAGCCCCTTACAGCTGCTCACTCGCCCATCGGTGGGGTGGAGAAGAGAATTGGAAGGGTAAAAGTGAGAAACCTTGTGGGTTGAGAAAAAGATAGTTTAGTAGGTTAAGCAAAAGCTGCAAATACAAGCAAAGCAAATATAAATAAACTTTTCCATGTTAAATAAATTACTTTTCTTGAGTCCAGTGTGTTTTCCTTTTTTCCTCCCACTTCCACTTTTGTGTTTTGCTTTCTTAGTCAATATTACATTATATTTTCTATCAGTCTATTTTAAATGAAAGGGAGAAAAGAAGAAAGTGGAAAGAGAAGCACAGTTCAAACAGTAAATTTTGGCAATGGAGTTAAAGAAAACTTAGAATTAAGAGCAAGTCATCCCTCCCAACTGTCCCTGTAAAAGTCAGCATTATAACCTTTCGAAAATCTGTCTAATCTTGACATCTACCTAAAGCTGTCCCATTGGAGGAATCATAAGTTTCATGCACATTTAATCAAACTAAGCTAAAAATAAAAAAAGAGAGATGAGCTGGCTGAACTGTGATTTCTTCTATGCAGCTACTTGGGTTCAAGTAGCGTACAAACAAAATGCTTCATTATTGTATGTCAGAGGCATAGGATTAGATATTACAATGCTTCTTCTAGTAACCTTGTTACAGAAGCTGTGAACTGAAATGAAAGAAAAGGTTAAACATGTTCGTTACTATGCATTTCACGCTGTATTACTTGTCATTCCATTTATTAGTTCAGAAATAACCAGTATCTGAAATTCATTTCATGACTAGTATTTGCCACCAATCTAGTTAATTCCTTGTGATTGCTACAATTGTTTGTAGGGTATTTAATTTATATGTTATTGAAACTTACTTTTTACATTAAAGTCCTTCAGATTCTCAATTTTGTTCGGTGCATGGTAGTATTTCTCAAAGACTCTATTCCAATTACAGAACACTCTCAAATCTAGTCTGAGAAGCACTAAATGATAAAGGGAGGAAAGTATCTTCTGTAGAGAAAACAATCAAACAAACATGGGTTTTGATACTGAACAAACCTTTCAGTGAGTTTCCTGCCTTGACACAGTTTTGGTGCTGAGAGATTGAGTTCCTCTGTTGAATGAAAATACTAACTTACTTCATTGCAATAAAAAACTTAAACAATCCTGCACCAAAACTTTACACATTGATACTTTCTTCTGCTACTCTTGGGGTTCATACCATCTTACCTTCTCGAAAGCTGAAAAGAGTATTCAACCTCCTCCCTCAGAAACTGCAGCTTGAGGAGAATGAACTTGTACTTCAGTATTGTGTGCTGATATTTGTATGTGCTATAAATAAGATGAAGAAATCTGAGAACACTAAGGCACCACTGGTTGCAGACTCCAATAGGGCTGGCTGTTACTTGGGCTTAGCAAAATGGCCACAACTCCACTTGCCAGAAATCTGTGAAGTGAGCATGCAGAATACTGCATTCTGTGGTGAGAGGCAGCTTTTCCTGGCAGTATTGCTCATGCTGGTGTGAGCTGGAGCAACAAATCCAGGTATGAAGGATCTCCCCATCTCATGGAAGAAGCAGCATGATCCGAGCTGAAACACAGGATCCTCTTTGAGGATTTGATTCGGGTTAGAGAAATAGTAGTTTCATTTGGCCTTATTGCAATTAGGTTTGTTTTGATTTCTTAATTTTAGTGTGTTTTTATTTGCACACTGTCTTAAAATATCAACACTGCTTTTATTGTATGTTTCACTGGCATCCCACTAGCAAGAAAAGGTATTATGAAGAAACATCTTCCTGTATGTGTAAGTATTTCTAACTGGATGTACAGTCTCCTTCTGAACTGTTGACCACTGCTGTTTGGGAACTGTAGTATTGGCCTGATAAGTTACCTACGTAGGCGTGTTTATGTGTAAATTCAAATGTTAGTCCCGTTGATATCAATCTCTATGTGAAAATCTGTATGGAGATAGTATTTTGTCCTATGGCAGGCTCTTGGAAATGCTAGGTTAGTTCCGTGGTTGCAAGAGGACGTATTCATGAATATGATCAAGTATGTTGGTAACAGAAAACTCCACCGAACCAAGTCAGGCAGATCTGCTACCGTTTATTAGACCAAAAGTTCAGTAGTACTTCTGACAGTTTGTTATACACAAAGCTTTTAGTTATGCAGCTTCTGTCTCCTTTTAAACTGTGCAGAAATTTCCAAATCATAATAGGTCCTTCCTTGAAATTATATTTTTTGGGTATGGCAAGTCTTTCAACGTTGAGAATAATTAGAGTTTTGCTTTGATGGTGAACTTGCTTCCTGTTGCCTTGGAACATCTACAGAGCAACTTGCCAAGAAGTTTGTTGGGATTAGGAAGTTTGGGAAAAAGAGAGAAATGCAATTTTACCTTTAGGAAATGTTTCTTCAAAGACACTTCCTTTCATCTCATCTCTGTGTTTTTCCTGTCCTTCATGGTGTGATATTTAATGCCAGGGGGATGTGAGTCTTTTTCAGGTAGGTTATTTTGAGAACTGAATTTGACAACGTAGTTTTGTTTAGAGATGGGGCTGTGCAGGCAGCATTTGCATGTTGGTATACTTTTAATGAAGAAAAGCAAATCCTTATTAGTTGGAGAAATAGTATAATCAACTCTGGAATGCCTGTTCTTATCCTTTCATAGCACAGGCTATGCAAGTTTGGAGGTCTGGAATTGGATCATGAGATGCTGTGATGGGATGTAAGTATGCATGTTATTCATCCGTAACTCCTCAAGCTTTTTGGCCTACAGATTTCTCTGCTTAGTCTTATTCAGAGCTATTTTTACTTTTGAGAATTTGAGGAAGTTCTTTTATAGTTTTTAATTATGCTGGAAAATAAGGATTTCCTAATTTCAATTCCTAATGAAGCTGTTTGTTTTAGATTAAAAGAAAACAAACAAACAAAAAAGAACACACATACCACCACCCCCTCAAAAAAAAAAAAACAACAACAAAAAAAAACCCAACAACAAAAAACCCCACAAAAAACTCCCCCAAAATAACCAAAAAAAAACCCCTCAAACCTTAGGACTAAAGTCTTAGTCCAAATAAAATTGGTGAAAATTTAGGTAAAGCATAATTCTTTTACATATGGCTAAACACAGGCTAAGAGCTGCAGTTCAGAAACATACTGGGCTGATTTCAAGATGATTACAGTCTATGCTGCAGTGCCCCATAAATGACATTAAAAGTCATTCTTTTTCTGGATGGAGAAATAGCAGTCTTTTCTTCATCTTCTTTGCCTTGGGAAGTTTTTAGAGATGAGGTTTTTTGAGGGTTTTTTTTGTCTGTTGGTGGGATAATGTTATATGTAAGCAATCCAGACTGAAAAGAGACTGGTGCCCATTGCACTTCACAGAGTAATGTTTCCATTCTCATTTCTTTAGTTGTTAGGTAACTTTACAATATGCTAACGTTTTATGTGAATACCCCACCTACTCTAGGCCAGGACCAAGGATAGAGGGCAGTGTGGTTATACCTGCTCCTCATCACAACACATATGCGAACTGGTGGGATGATGGTACGCTAAGGAAAAGGGATGCTAGTAGGGTGTCCCCGTGTGCTTCCAGGTGAAGGCTGTTACTGCAGTTCACAGCAGCTTTTTTTCTGTATCCTTTTCAGTTCTTGACTGCAATCGAGAGCTCAACCTGAGGGACCAGCAAAGAAACCCTGCAACAAGGGTGCAACACTGTAGTTACAATCTACTTTTAAGTACCCTTCTTTCCCTGCCTAATGAGTAGGGTGGAGCGAGGTTTAGTTATTTAATTTTAACGCAGGAAAGTTAGGTATGGGCGGGGGAGATATTTAGAGGAAAGTTAGGTGAAAAAAGAGTAATCTTGGCCCATAGCTGTGATATATTCCATATTATTGTGAGAAAAATTGAGTAAGAGAAAGAAATCAGCAAGTACTACCATACTAAAGCCCCTCCCGGAATGCAGTGCAGCATTAGTACAGAATTAGACCCTTTTCTCTTACCATCAAAGTGGGTTCAAATGCACTCTAGCTCTTTTCTCTCTCCTATATTTTCTGCTGGAGAAATAATAGTACCGAGCAAGTCTTGTTTCCTTAATGGTTGTTGTCATTATATCTGATAACTATCACAAAGAGAAGAAACGATTTGTTTTGCATATTGTAGGCTGTTAACATCCTCTAGTTGTCAACTTCCAGAATACTACAGACAGGGCTGTCACTCTATATTACTTTGCCCCACAGCAAAACAAAGGTACGTGCTGTGCTCAGTGTAAGGCTAAAGTGACAGAGTCCTTTATGCAACTAAAATAAATACATCCCTGTCACTTTGAAATCAGCAGTGTTCTCTGGCATAATTTTACAGGTGCTAGTGGAGGTTAAAGGAGGAAGTGAGAGAAAGCAAGCTTATTGACTTTCCTTGCATGCAGATGTATCTATACTGATTTTAACCTTGCCCATAAAAGATCAAGCATAAAATTATTTCCTCAGAGCAGCTGTCTTCAGAGGTTTGAATTAACATAGATGGAGAGTGCCATAGAAAAAAAAGTTCATTTTACCTTAATTGGATTAAGATCAGTCTCACGCATACTGCAAGGGTGAGGCTTCACTTCAGTACAAACTGCTGGGTTGACAGAAAGGGATTAATTTATGTGCCTCTTCTCAGGTTGTTGACTAATAACGTATTGATTGTACCTGTAAGATATGCAGAGTGTCTGTCAGAAAGGAAGACACTCTGGAATTCAAAATTGCTAGCATATCTGACATGATCAAAGTTAGATTAATACCATTAAGCAGCAATAAGTAGGCTGCAGCATGTATCAGATGCAGAGTTTTATGTCACGTGTCTTGGAGCAGGACATCATAACCAGGCATAATTCCCAACCTCAGCAATGAGTGACTGATTTGTGTAGTTCCTGACATTTTTTTCTGCCTTTTTTTTTTTTTTATTTGTTCCTGCAGAACATATTGAACTACTACAGTTTAATCCCAGAAGAGCCTGCAGGTGGTATTGTCCTTGCATTGAGGAGTTATTAAATTCTTAAGGTCACTATAAAAAAGGTTCCATTAAATTGAGTTAATAAAAACATTGGGCAAAGGTTTGCTAAGAGTGCAGGAATCAAAGCCTTGGGAATTGGACTGTCTATTTTAACATCAAGCTAAAAGAATATTTTAAATGCGTAGCAATATAAAGATGCCAGAAATGCTGCTTCCATTAAGTTTTGGCGTGGGAGGCATAGAGACACTTGTGCTTTGCTGAAGGAAATGTCCTGATTAACATCCGTGTATTTTCAGGAGGAATGGGCTATAGCAATTTTCACTGAAGAAAGCTTTAAACTTTCTGCAAAGAAATACTAACTCTGTTCTATAGCTGACTTCGCATATTTATGCATAGAGAGACACAAAGATAAATAGGCCTACATAAAAATGTAGATTAGATATATAGATCCATGGGTGATCTGTTGTTAACCCCTGTTTTATACTTAAAAAGGGTGATTGAGCCTGCTGTTTTTCCAATAATAACATTCCAAGATATGTTGAATATTTGTACTCTGTGAAGCTCCTGAAGAAGAGCTGGATTTAAAACCATTTAAAGCCAATTTCCCCCATTTCTGGGATTAAGCATCTTATGAGAAAAATAATAATAAATTGGACTTTTCTTTTTAATATGACTGAGGGCTTCTTTTCTTTAAATGTTAGCATAAGATTTCAACTCCACTGAGGTAAATTGTGAATCCTCCATTTACTTTAATGCAATCCAGATTTCAGCACAAGAAAATGCGTGTAGTTTGCTGAAGTGTTTTATTGTGACTTTAAAATGAGTAGCTGATGTTATTTTCGACTCCAAAATATCATGATGTGATGAATTAAAAACTTTGTTTGCTGCATTTATTGGGCAATGAAGTAAAAGGAAATCACTATATTAGCAATTCATTTAGTACCAATCTCTCTAAGGCTTTAGTTTTGGTGATAGGGCAGCAGTAAATGACATATTTAATTATACAAAACAATAAATTTCTTTCATATGGTGAATGAGAGTTGCATAGGATAGTTTCAGGTCATCGGCTTCTTCCCTCATAAAGGCTGATAGAGATCCATTTATTTGTAATATGACTCTTTTTTTTCTTATTTCTTTTTTAGGTGAAAATTTTAGCCTATATAAAATGTGGGGATCTTTTTTTAAAGGTCTGTTTTGTAAACTGTAAGAATTTATATGTTGACTGGTTAGAGTTTGAGAGGTTTTAAACATGAGGTATAAAATTGATAGAAATTCTGCTCACAAATAACATCAAATTCTATGTATTCATGTTTAACTTGTTGCAAAAAGCAAATATCAAGTATAGCAAATGCTTTATTGTTTAATGAGTGAATACTATGGGCCTTGACGCATGGTGTGTTAATAATGAAAATGGATATAAATAAAAGAGTGACAAACAAAACACAACTCAGAACTGTGTTACAGGTGGAATTCCACCCAATCAGACAGACTTGATCTGGTAACTCCTGTGAATGCTAAACTCAGGAGTTTCCCTAATTTTTCATATACATTTTCAAAAGGATAATTTTTCACTAGATGTCTCCCGTTCCATGGAAATATGTCGTTTTATCCCTTGTCCTCAGTATAACCTCATATTAACTCAGACTACATAAGACTGAAATAACATTTTGACTTTTTTTTCCCCATTTCCAGTCACAAGTGCATAAAGCTCAGAAGCTTCTACAAGTTTATAGATTCTCTTACTGCATTCAGAAAGCAAAAGTAGCAATTATTAAAGAGAACATATGGCAGGTGCTTTAAAACTCCAGGGTGAAAGCAAAGCATATGACTTCATTATAAGTATTTTCTAGGTTGTTCTTAATTGCTCTAATAATTAAAATTCACCAAAAACTGTGAAAATGCCCAAAACTTAAATAATACATTCCTAATGCATGCATTGCAATATTGCATGCAATAAAATATTTATATGTTTTAAATTTCAGATTAAGCTACTTAGTCATATGTGTGGTTACAGAAATTTATTTATTTTCATTTTACTTTTTCAGCTTTTTACATTTGTTTTTCAATTAAGAAATTTTATGTTTGAACATTCAGGTAAAATGTAAATAAAAATAATTTAACCGAGGCTGTCATTGGATGCAAGAGTAATGTGCAATAAATGACAGCTATGGAAGTGATGTGAGTAGTTATCAGTAATGAGAATACCATCAGTGGTCAATGAACAGTGTTAAAAAGTTCTGATGAAATAGATTAGAAACGGTCTTAAAAGATCCTGAGAGGTCTTATTCAATCTGATATTTCATCAAAGCCACTGATGTTAAAAAATAACTTTAGGATCAGACAGTGAGGAATATATGTTAGAGGCAGAGCTTGAACACTTTTTACTGAAATATAAAGACTGGGTTTGTAATAAGCAGAGTTATTTTTTTATAGGAAATTGGATTCTTAAATGCAAACCTTTAAATGTTTAGTGGTATTAGAGGTTAGGTAATACCCTTGAGGAAACAGTTATTTTAAACATATAATCTGAAATGCATGGCAGCATGGCCATTGCAAAGTGCTGTTCAAGAGAGGGTTTAGTTATTACGTGTTTAATCAATCCTAGCTGTAAGGAAATTAAGGAAGTAGTGTAAACAGAAAAAACACAGCTCTTTCTTAAAAGCAAAAGGAGAGAATTACAAATAGCTGAGTTTTAGGAGGTATACGGAAAAGTTCTTTTGTGGGAGTTGAAAGGGAAGGAGGGAGAAGTGATTATCTATGAGCAATATTTTATTACAGCCAAAAAGACCTCCAACCCTTTAATTGAACAGAAAAATTAACAATTACATTATGAAGCTTAACACTCTATCTAGAATGACTGTCCATGTAACCCAGGTGTTGCTTGCTGGGCACTCAGAATATGAGGAGATTATAATTAGCAATTAGTAGAGCAAAAATGTAAGTATCGTCTCTGCTTTGTAAAATTCAGTAAGTATATTTTTTGGGTACTATTGAGGTGCTGTAGGCCTAAAACTGTAATTTCACTTTCTCATTTACCACTTAATTTGTGAAGTTGTGGATGCCTTTCCCCCTGCACTTTATCTTTACCCTATTCACCATTTTTAGCCCTCAGCAGAGGAAAGAATTCGCTGGGGGAGGAACCTACTGATTAGGGTCAAACCCCTATTTTTAGACACCTGCAGAGCAGTGGATGTTCTCCTTTACTGTCTTTTGGGTTTCTTACACCTGTACCATTCCTCCCATCCC
Organism: Corapipo altera; assembly: GCF_003945725.1. Lineage (NCBI taxonomy): Eukaryota > Metazoa > Chordata > Aves > Passeriformes > Pipridae > Corapipo > Corapipo altera. Next base: position 72,340 of record NW_020884905.1, read on the forward strand.
TGTACATATGTTATTGTCTCTATGCAGTCATTTGGACTCTGATTTTATGCTTTTTCCGTTAAACCTGTAGTTTAACTGATCTACCACCATGTTTTGTAAGAAAGAGAGGCTTGTAATATCTTCTGTACAAAATTACCCTCCTGTAAGATGTAACCTGAATCACTGAGAAATACACACCTTGAAAGTAAGATATGGAGTTGTATAATTTATAGACTGTCTTGGAAAGTATGTGCAGTCAGAGGGAAGGGGAGGCTGCAGGTGCAACCAGTGCTGAGGCGTTTCCTAAAGGAATCATGCCCAATTTTGTGAGCTTAGGGCTCCGTCAGCCAATGCCACCTTGGAGCAGATGCAGGTTTCAGGCCTGGGGATCTGTAACTCAGTCATATTGTTCAGCTGGCAAAAAAGTCTGGTACTAAGAATATAGTAAAACCATCAGAATTGCTCATAGTTTTTCTTGGTTTGCAGGAGGAAGTACTGTAGTTCCACCTTTTCTAAACTTGTGAGGTGGTTTGGGGGTTTTATCAGGTTTTTCTGGTTTATAGAAGCGGTGATTATTTAGAGCAGAATGTTAAGGTGAAAACATGTTAAATCTTGAATTATGCTTAAAAACTTCTTTGCTGGATCATTCGGTCAAACTTACAATAACACACCTGTACTTAGTTTAGCAGCTGGACTAAATCTGTCATACATACAGCTGCTGATAAGTAGGGAATTGCTATCGAGTCTAGAGCAGTTTGTTCACTTTGTTGAAAGTAAAAAAAAAAAAAGGAAGAAAGGTTGTCCATATGCAAGATTGCATCAGTCTGCTTGTTTTGTTTATGACATGCAAGAGTCTTAGATAAGGTGCCTGTTTCCTTTATGTGCATCCTATCTGTGCTTACATTGCATGGAATGGTCCCCACTGTAGCTTCAATTCAACGAGGAAACCCTCTACCTCTAGGTGGGACTGCACATATGCCACTGGAATGGCATTTAATGAATGTTTGAAAGATTACTGTGAATCTGTGCGGGGTACAAGAAGAAACTGAGAAATCTGAGCGACATCAGAGATATTTTCTGCTTGATTTACATGAATGTGACACTGAGAAAGTTAGTATAGCTTATACATGCCAGAAATTCAGAACAATTAAGGAAAATGTTAATGGCACAGTAAAAATTGTCCTGTGTTGTACAATACCATTTTAGCTCAAGAAGAATGAAAAACAAACAAACCTAAAACTAAAAACAAACAAACACACCAAAAACTAAAAGCAAGCAAACAACCTTGATGAATACTTAATTTCAGTGTCATTTCCATAGAAGTTTTCTTGGAGGATATTTAAGCAAAATGGAGAATAGCACTTGGTTGTGTGTTTTTGGGAATGAGTAAAGTTCAACGATATGCCTCAACTCAGTGAGCAAAGTGCAGGATTTTTGCAATGACACCTAGGTTTATATATGAGTTTGACCACTGTTCTCCACTACCTTAAATCCACTACAGGATTAGAAGATTGCATTGATTTACTGTCAGAAAAGACCTTGGGTCTGATTTTGAGTGGTAGTTGGCACTGTTAGGTTACCTAAAAAGTATAGGTTATCCCTTGCAGATATTTGCTTAATGAATGTATGAGCTTAAAGTACCTATAGATTTACAAAGTTATTAAAAAACAGAAATAATGCTAGAGAAGTAGAGTGATATGATTTATAGGGTCTTGGGGAGACAGACTACTGCTTTATTTAAGTCTGAGTCCATGTCTTCATTGTGGGTACAGGCAGAGGTTTAACTAAATAAATGTCATTTATACTACAAAAAATTGGGTAACACCTTTGCTCATAGCTGAGAGCTGCTTTTTTGTGGTAAATAAAATCACTTGTCAGACAGCATGTACTGGGTTGAAAGAAAGGATTCTTTACTGGCTAAGTTACAAATGAGTAAATTTTAGTTAGTGTTTAGTCTTGACTTCGCAAGATGAGTAGCAACAACTCAGAGAACAAAAAGAGAAGTGTTGTGTGACAGGAAAGTATTGAGAGACCAAAAGGTGTTAGAATGGTGAATGCATAGAAAAAATAGCTTAAGATACAATTATAATGGATTTATAACTAAAACTGAAATGATGTGAAAGTGAACAACAGTCAAAGGAGAGATCTATGTGTTCAGAGTATTCTCTTTAAAACTGAACTGTGATCTGTTTAAAGTCTCTCATTGTTCAGATGGTGAAGAATTTAGATATGATACCTCTTCCTTCTCGGATATCCCTTCTGATCCACAATGAAGAGAAAATTATGAACTGTTAGGACAGAGCATCTAAAAAATATATGTGGTCTCATTCAGTGAGTTGATTCAATGACCTTGTACAGCAAATTTTGTCTGCTGGGTATCATTGAGTAAGCAGACCATGAGTAACTGCTGAAAGCCAAGGGAAGAGTTCTGCTGGGAACACAACAGTATGCATCTGTTTTGAAAAACAAAGTAGTTTGAGAAGGCATTTAATGCATGCCTAGTTAATCATAAACTGTCGTAAAACCAGGATTAAGTATCGTATACTATGCAGAAGAGCACTGTAAAATTTGAATACCTGATGATTACATGCAAGCTCACACTTTCAAATGTATATAGTAAGTAATTTGCTTTTCTGCAGGCAATTTTAATATAGAGTATGTTTTTGTCTAGATGGGAAATAGGAGATGAGAACTCTGCCCATCAGTAGACATTCTGAGGAAAACTCTGTAGCAGTAAAACGCTGTGAGAACATCAATATAATTATTATCTATATAACACAAGAAATGAGCATTCAGTGAATTGACATTTCTGGAGAGACCCAGAGTAAAAGCAGTACCTAGTTTTGTTGTTGTGGAAGTGTAGCTTAGACCCACAGGAGACGTGGGGGACTCTGCTGTTTTGAGCCACACACCGGGAGGACGAAACCATGACTTCAGCTGTTGCTGCTGCCAACCTGTTGTGTGCATTACCAGGAGTGAGAAGGTGCCATGGCCCAGTAGGGGCAGCTGTTGTGTACTGCAAATTGTGGGGTGTTCATATCCCTTACAGAGCCAATCAGCTGCACCTACATGCTGTTGTATTTAACTCTTTCACACATGTTTTGATCCTTTCTCCCCCATGACCACTCTGCATACCAGTTATAGCTGGTATGGTGGTCATTACAAGTTTGAAAAAGTCACAATTTGCCTGGATTGGATTTTGAATTAATTTAAAGCTTAATGGCTATGATTATAAATAATTTTAAATGGATGGAACAATGTAGAAGTTTAGAGATGAGTGAATTAATCTTCTCAGAAAATACTGCATTTGTTATAATTTTTCAATCAGAAGACTTTATTAACACATTTGAGGTGCAGATCTTCATAAAAGGCCCTTATGAATGTACCAGTCAAACTTTTAGAGAATCAGAAGTCAAGGTCTGATGATTATAAGTTTTTCTTAATTTAAAATAAAGGTATGTAAACTACTGCCAGGTAACTCAAATGTCTTAACACTGTAGTGCTTTTCTTAGCTAATAAGCTTAATATTCAATCAAGGTCATCACTTTTCCTCTATTTTCTTTTTTTTCTTCTTTTTTTTTACTCTGACAAGGCTCTGCTTTTATCATTAATCACAGATATATATGAAAAATTCGTTCCTTAAAACATTCATTCATATTTCACATCTTTCTACCCCATTCAAAAAAGAGTGCAATAAATTTTCTAGCAGTGGTTTTGGGGCAATTAGTGAATTCCCCGAAGTTTTCATAGGTATCAAAGTTATAAAAAAAAAATAATTTCTAAGTACTGTTAGTTTTCAAACAGTATATGGTATCATGTGCTTGTCCCCACGGGTGTATATAAGTCTTAACTTTAGACAGTAGGTTTTGCTGACTCCATTTTATGCAGACTAGAATTAAAATCCTCCATGTGGCATGCTGGTTTCTCTTTCAGGGGCAGGATTTATAGAATGTCATAGAGCAGAATTTAATTTTAACCCAAAATTTCAATATGATCTATTACTGTTAACAAAGTTTTAAGACGTTTCCAGTTAGAAATTGTGAATTAGGCTGTGTGTTTTCTTCCTAGCCATCTACTTTTCCTTACCAAGCCTTAAATTAGATATTTCCTTTCTTCTGAATAGAAAAAAAGTGACCTAAAATAGGGGAAATGTGTTGATAGTAATACACCTGTGTATGGCACATCATAAACCATAAACAGAAAAATTACAGAAGTCCCAGCTCCAGGTTCAGTGAAATTTTTTGTTTGTGCATTGTCCTTGAGTTTCTAGAATACTACTTTGGCACACTAGGGGAAAAAATGCTGGTTTTGTTGTAGTTTATACTGGTTAACATTTCATGAAACTTTCTGTACCGTGCTAATGTTGGTCTTTGTGTCAGCCCCATTCACAGAAAAGCCCTCGCCATTATTGTTGTCTATGCAAATGTTTGGTATGAGGCAGCTAGTGATTGAACATTCAGGGAAGCTTGTTTAGATATACATTTCATGATTGTATCTAGGCTTAATATGAGACAGTGTCAAATTCAGGTCTAATTCCAATTATTTCTGAAATTGTTAGGTTGCATTATTAGACTTTTTATTGCAACACTCCTTGGACTTCAGGGCTTTAACACTGCTTTCTACAGTTTCACCCACAGGACTTACATTCAATAGGTAACAATTTATTTGTGTATATATAAGTAATATATAAAGATACAGTGAAAATGTAAGACATTTCAACCTTTTATCTTGTAATTTATTATTTAAATATTCAATTAAATAACCTTAGAAAAAAATCTTCTGACTTCGAGCTTTTATAGGTAGCTAACTTTGAGCATTAATATTTAAATCATATGGCCTAATGAATTGGTCACAGGTAGCATCCACAATAGGATGAAATTTGGGAATCTTCTACCCATAAGAACTTTCTGTTTGGGTGGTTTTAGTGGGGTTTCATTTTGCGTTTGTTTGGGGGTTTTTTTGATGTTTTGTTTTGCTTTAATTCCAATAAAGCTCTAGTAGACAGGCTTAGTTTCAGCAAGTATTAATGTCTGTGAGCTTTATTTTGCTTTGAGGTATTGTTCAGAAATTTTCAATTAATAGAGATTACCACAGCAGCTTGGAGATCTTTGGAGAATACTGATTTTTTTCCCCCTCAAAAATAATAATAAAAAATATTTTACCTTTGTGATTCTTGGGTTACTTTTGTGAAAAGGGAAAGGGTATATTTGATAGCCATTAATATTGGCTTTTTAGGGTAGGTGATTCACTAATGCAGGTTTTTATTTCAGATTTATTAAGATTTTTTATTTTGTTTCTAAACATCATTGTTTAATCCCAGAAGGCCTTTGCTGAAACAGGAATGAAAGAGGTTAGCAGGTGTTATTAAGAGAACATGTCTGTTGCCTTTGCAAAATGCCAAAAGTTGATTGCAGACCAACTGGGGAAGACTGATGAGATCCTTCCAGAGTACACAAAAGGAATGAACCTATAATTAAATTACAGTTAAACACAGATGGTTATTTTACAGCAGGTGCTCAACTTTGAAAGTGTATCTCTGGACTATTTTTGTTCTAACATGGTGTTTGGTCCCTGTTGGGTTTCTGACATCATTTTATGGTTGGATAAAAATATTCCTTTGTTTTATTTTTTTTCCAGGATACAAAGCTATCAAATGCTGCTATGTTTTAAAGGAAAATTAGAAGGAAAACCATGAACTTGAGATTAAATATAGCACAGGGAAAAATAAATATTAGATTATAAGAAGTATATCTGCATGCCATTTATGGCTTCTAGAGGACTAGCAGGGACAATTAAACTAAGAGTTAAGAATTCGTAGTTATTCAAGGTGAAATAATCACAATGGAAATACTATAACAAAGTGTATTTTTATTTATTTTAATTTATTTATTTACTTTATTTATTTATGTATTTTAATGCCAAAAAATCTTACACTAGAATGTTAAATCATTGCAAGGTATAGTTATATGATTTATGTATAATGTAAACATTGCAAGGACTATGTAATTTTCATATATGACCTAAGCCAGCAGATACAAAAAAATGCTTCTTAGAAGTGCCTCAGTATCACATGATGAGATAAACATAATTTGCTTGAAAATCAAATTTGCTTTCATATTTGATTTTAAATATGAGAAAAATCTATCTCACAGATGTGCATAATCATGGGAACATACAAAAACTAGTACTGTAGTTACCTTTCCTTTCCATGAGTGTTCAGATAGTGGATATAGGTTGATACTGAGTGAAGTGTTAGTGAAATTTATGAATCTATTATTACTATGATATTGTATATTGAATTAGACTTTGGAAGTTTGGTTTGTCAAGGTATTTCCCAAATAGCTCAGGTTAATGGTTCGGCTTGGGTATATTAATGAATGTCCAGAGGACATTTTACTTGCTGTAACCAGTCGGGTCAACCCATATAAATAAACCATAAATAGAGATGCGGGAGTTACAGAATAGTTTCAAGAGCAGTTTAGGTAAGCTTTCCAGTTCTCTTGCTGTTCAGCTCATGTTTTTAATGTGCACCTCCACGTTCAAGAACAGAGTGAGTTTCTGCAGCCCTGAGGCTGGAGAAATCTCATGAGATATCCAGAGTGAGAGGAATTTTGATGCCTTTACCAGTTCAAGAGCTGCAGAACAAAAGTAGTCCACATTTACTTGGACAGTAAAATGGCTCCTTTCTGTAGCTGATGAGCTTACTATTTCTGGATCTCTAAATATCTTCTTGTGCAGGAGGAATCTGTATAAATATCTTATTTCGTAAACATCACAGAAGGATGTTTTCTGGTAATATCCCTTTTGGCTTATTTGCTTAGCTGAGTAATGAAGGTGCAAGTAAAGAAAAAGCAATTTGTTTAAGTGGACAGGTCATCACTTATAAATGGCTAACCCCTCTTCTTTTAAGAAGAAAAACCAGGAATTTTTACTACTACTACAGTCATTGGTCTTAGCAAGTCAATAGCAGGTAGGTGCTGTGCATGCATGGTAAGAAGCAGTCTTCATCCTGGAGAGTCTGAAATGTAAAGTTAGCAAAGCTAACAAAACCTGTCCACTGCTGTCTTGCTTTTCTCCTCTCCTTTTTTCCTTCTTTCCATCTGCTTTCAGTTAGCAGGGAGGAGTGGAGAGCTACACAGGCACTTTCTCATTTTGTCATAATACCCAACTTTCTCATCACGGTGTTCCCAGACCCTAATTTGTCATGTGGCCTCCCTTGCCCCCACATAACTCTGTTTTGCTTTCTGCCACACGAGAGCTGTGACACTCCTCAGGTGTTGGACAACCACTTGTGGTGAGCCTGGCTTTGCTTACTGCTCTAGCTCAAATCCTAGACTGAGTTTAAGGCAAGACATCCCTGCTCTTCCCAAAACAGGGGGGAACATATCTGGGCATGGGGACTCTAAACTAACTGCAAGTTGGCTTTTCATCCCTGACTCTCTACAATACACTTTTAAACTCTGAAATGTGGAAGTTCTCTACATTCGCTTGTATGTCAGTGAAGTGCTTAGAAAAATCTTATTTTGCAAATAAAGTAAATCCTACCTGAAAGAATTTTTTAATATTTGTCATTCCATTTTCACATTTAACCAGTTTCTGTGCTAACTAGTGCTGTTATCTTAGTTACAATTTAGACTGTTTTTTATCCCTGCTGTCACAAGACAATGTGTCTAATAAAACCCAGTATGTTTACAATTTAAATTGGTAACTTTCAAAGTTATACTTTACTGAGCTTTAATGCTTGGAAGGAACATCATAGAATTTTGAAAAATATAAAATCCCACAGAAATATCACAGCATTTTCATGCATTATGTGTTAAGGGATGTGTTTGTTTGTTTGTTTTATTCTATATCAACATTTTCTATTTTCTGTTTGTAGGACACATCCTTAATCTTATATTTTTTTTAACAGATCAGTAACATTAAGACATTGAGAATGAATATTTTCTTGTTATACAGGAAATATGACAATTTTCCTTGAACATTAATACATGAAATTCAGTGCTTATTTTTGAGATTTAGGATGAATTGCAGTATTTATTCTGCTAGTTATGTGAAAAAACTATGGTGTTTTGAATTAGTATTATACAATGTTGTCTAGCTGTGCATTGTTTCTAGTTGAGATTCACCTTTATGGATTTTAAATTAAAATGCTTAACCTTATTGAGGCAAACATTATACTTCTATCATAGGTCAATACAACAGAATGGAAAATGTAATGGTAGCGTGGCAGGAAAAATATTTATAGCATAATAAAATACAAAGCTTTTCTTTTTCTTTTTTAAAATCAATTCACATTTTTTGCTAATATTTAATCAGTCATACTGACACAGTGATTTACTCGGCATTACCTCTGATGCATTCCACTGAGGCTTTGATTCTTAAATTATTTGTCTTTGAACTCACCATGACCTATATTCAGTCTTCTGTGGCTGATGAAAATTACTCCTTTACCTTTCATTGCTGATGACTTAACCACCAAGAAAAGAAACATGCATTGACATTCTTAATAGCTTCAATAAGTTAGTCTTAAAGTATTAATATATGAGAACTCTCTTTTGTCTGTATACATGTTGTTGCTGTAGTGAAGAGCAGCCATCCAGGTCTCACGACTTCCGAGGTTGTGAGTGCAGCCTGCCACGCATTTCAGCTCTGGTAGCAAGGAAAATAGAGATGCTGGAGTTTGCAAAACTGATCTCCATCAAACAGTGGTCTCTGTGGGAAACTGTCAGGAACAAAGAGAGCAAACCAAGTGTGTCACAACAGCAGGATGATAGACACAATCCAATTACTGTAATATTATGCAAGATAAATTGAACTGTTAACACCAATTTGGATTCTTGAACTTTCTAGTCTGTTATTTCCCCTTTGTCATCTTGTTTTTTTCCATTTAGCTAATGGACATTCTTTCTATTACACAGGAGGACTTTTTCCTCTCTCTACTTGCTTTTGCTGCCAACTGCTACATCTCATATCTGGGAAAGAGCAGGTGTGTGAAAAATACTGGATTTGGCAAATATTCATTTCAATCACACATATTTGTATAATTTTTAGTTAATTACCATATTTCCTAGGATATCTGGCAGACATTATCCGCAGATTTTAAAAGACTAACCAAACAGGAATTAAGACAATTTGTGTCCTGGACCTGCTTTCCTCTGATGCTGCTATTGCAGCATCAATGACACAGCAGTAGTGATGGAGGTAATGTCTGATGAGCTTTTTGATGTGGTCATGTGTCTTATGCACAGAAGGTGTAACTGGCTGTAATGAGAAACAAAAGGCAAAGAATTATGGACACTGCTTGGCTTCTTACTTTTTACAGTACAAACCACCATCGCTCTTTTAGAAATGCTGGTTCTTGAAACCGATCTCCTCTTCTTAAATCTTGGCTCTGCAAATCCCATGAATGAGTGTCTCCCAAGTCCACACAGTCAGGCTGTATGGGTTTGTGATGCACCTAACTCCACAAATCTTTGCATCCCCCACTTGAAGAGCATTGTGAAATCATGTGTCTTGTTGACACAAAGTCACAGGAGTTGCCGGACACCCACTCTGAGTCCTTGCTCACCTGACAAGGAAGAGCTAGAAAAAACTCTGCTTAATGAGATCATCCATCTTGGAAGGAAACACTAAATTACCTCTTCCTTCTGAAAGAAAAAAGAGGGAAGTTTTTTTGTGTGATTTTTTTTCTGTCTCAGAAACCAACAGACTGATAGGAAGATTTGGCCAAAGGTAGTAGAAAGTGATCAGAAGATGAATAACTGCGAATCAACTAACCCATTAAAGATAAATAAATCTGTTGTGATGGAGTTCTCAAAACATTGAAACACGCTGTCTGAAGGCTGTGTATGGAGTACCTGCATGGAGAAGGAGGTAGGAAAGGTAACTGCATGGCAAGTAAATGCACTTCCTGCTTACTTTTGAGAAAGCCTAGGGGGCAGTCTCCTTCTCTAACCTGTCCCCATTTGTTTTGTATAAAATTACTGTTGACAACTGCATTTCAAAACTAAGCTACCTTTTCCTGTAGAATGCCCTACCCTAAATTGTCTGTTGTCCTTTGAGGCTATCATGTTAGTCTTTTTTGGGCCTTCCACTTTTCCAAGCTTTTCACTTTGCCAATCCTTCCCCTCAGAAATCAAACCTGTCTCAGAGAAATGGTTTCCTGAGTAATTGTTAAAGGAACAGTATGCATGGACTCATGTCTCTCAGCTGTGGTTAAACAAAGAATATCTATATTAGTGTATGCAATATAGTTTCTTTATCTACAACAAAGCTGTAGTTAAAGAAAGAATATGTACATTAAAGACCAAGCACCTTTCCTCGTTGCCAAAAGTCTTGTTTTCTGGTTGGTATTGCAGTCAAAAGTCAGAAACTTTCAGCAGAGTTATCAAGAGATTTTTCGTATAGATGGATCCTGTCATATCTCTAATACTGTCTACCAATAGGGAGGATCTCACGCTTTTTTTAGCTGTAAAAGCAGTATGTTTTTCTCCTTTTCCTCTCTTTACAGAGTGAAACTGTAAAGGCACCCTACAAGCTGGATCCTTCAACATTTCAACGTGAACTCCTGGGACTGCTTCTCTAATTTGTAAAATGTAAAAAGGCTTCAGTGCTTTATCAGTGAGACGCTCAACAACCTCTGCCTTTGTATCTGACTCTTATGAAATGTTATACTCATTTTATTATTATATTTTCTCCATTGTTACCTTTAATTAAATTGTAAAGTTGTCGTCTTTGTGTACTTGGCTCCCAAAGGAGGAATTATAGCTAGAAAAACTATTACTGACAATATTGTCAGAAGAGAGATGTGGAGATATTATGTTCATGGTAATAATGCAAAAGGAATTCCCAAAGCTGACTTTTAATGTGTATGCCATTCCCATTCAGAAAGCAGGACCCATAGCTCAATTCTTCTTTTGGGTAAAAAGAATGACAGTGTGAGTTAATTTCATCTCACTCCTTAGTGTCATCAAACCTTCTCTAAAATCAGCTCCATGTAAAACATAAGTGCAACCTTCAGTCTGAGGCCATGGGGGCCAAAATTGTATGCTGAGCAGTACACTTCCCACTGCTTCTGGTAACTGCTTGTTACCAGAAACAATGCACGTTTTCATAAGGAGAGGAAGAAAATTTATATTTAAAGAAGTGAGCTTTTTCATTAAAAGCAGAACAAATATTTAGAAATCTAATTCCTTGGTTGTATCTGCGACTTAGGAAAAATAGACCTAGCTTTGCTGTAGTTTCCCTTTTCTACTAAACATCAGAGTGGTATTTTAAGAGGCATCAGGGGGCTGAATAACCACTGCCTGATTAGGATACTTGTAGGAAGCAGTTTGTCTGGGTATAACGAGCACTCTAAGGAAGCAGTGATTTCCAAGTGGATTCTGGGACCATATGGACTTATTTGTACACAGCATATTGAAATGTAGTGCATGAAAATGGGACAGGACAAATATCCTCTCCATATCTATATATTACTATGTTCAAAGTCTCTTTTTGTGCAAAAAAAAGGGGAATGCGTCAGGTATACAAAGCCCAGAATTTATTGTTAGTTTAATTAGGAGTAGGATTAAAATACAGCAGTGATTACTAGTTCAGCTACAGTAGTACTACTATTCACAGCATTATGTTATTTAGATATTTTGACTACATTTAAAGATTAGAAGACAAGAACCCTTGAATATTGAACTTTTCTGCTTTTTGGTGTTATGCTAAACCTGCTGCTGCTTTTCCAGGTGCAGAGGCCATCTCAGGATCAGGATCATAGTGCCTTGTCAGCAGCCTGTGGTGGTCCTGCAAGGAATTACATGTTACTGAAGGAGGTTTCTTCCCTCTCTTTGCTGTAAGAATCTTGCTGATGTTCATGCTGCTCTCCAAAGGTTTGGCTGTTTGCTTGTTTTTTGAAGCACTCTATACTTGACTCTTCATTGGGCTCAGCTCCACATTCCACCTGCTTAGCTACATGTATGATATATTTTGTGCATTCCTTATGTCAGTAGTCCTGGGCCCATATATGAGATTAGAGAGCAGAGTAGGATGGCCCTGCCTGGGAAAAGCTGTGAGCTGCACAAATGGGACTTTCATTCCTTACCTGCTGCACGCAGCAGTCTGCAGAGGTGTGTGGCATCAACTGGGAAACAGATAGCAGTTTTTAAACCTAAATAAAGATTGAACACGAGCCAATATATTTTTTTAATACAATCCTTTATATCCCATCAAATATGAATTTTTTTAATTATCAACATGCTTTATGCAGAGAAAAAAGTATTGTATGATTTAAAAGCTTTTTTTTTTTTTGAGCAAAATTTGCAACTGTTTGTTCAAGCCTCAGGAGGGTATTAATATTTTCATTAATGTGAAAATAGTAATTCCTAGCAAAGCTGGGGATAGTGCTGTAAACATAATTAGAAATTAATTCCAGAATAATGCTCAGGCACAATAATAGAAAGCTCATACTTTGTTATCATGAGTAGGTGTCCTATTGCTTTTAACCAGCATGTGTTTATGTAACTGAGTGTTTTGTGATATGTAACTGAACATGTTTATGAACAGAAAGAAACTGTACTACCACTCTCTTTCTTCTTTTGAGATATATTCTGATAAACATTCACTAGTAGCTGATTTTTTTTCAAATTTTCATATGCAAAGAAAAATAATTCACAGATACTGTATTTCTAAATAATTTCTTCTAAATCTAAACGAAGCACCTAAATTAATGCATGAATGTTTTTTTAGCCAGTTCCTAGCTGTATTTCATCACTTTTTTTGTGCTGTGTAATAAGCAGAGGTTACAAAAAATGTGATTTTGTAAAATATAGTACATCAATTTCAATCTGCTTGAATTTGGTATAGTAAATCACTACTGTTTTTGTAACTTAAGTAAAAAGCTTAAATTAATATTAGATAATTTTAAAATACATTTACATCAGTGGCAGTATTTTAACAATATTATTACTTGCAGCAGCTTTTAATTACCGTGCTTTGGGTTGTGTTTCTTTGAATAAAATAGATCCCTGTAATATCCATAGTAAGTTGTTTAATACTTGGAGTGTAGGTTGAATCACTGATGAGGGGCATAACATGTTCTCAAAGGTAATTGGTCAATAAATCCGCAGTCTAAATTTATAGAATTTGATTAGTTCCACTGGTAGGTAATTGTTAATTATATGGTACACAAAATGTCGTTTTCTTCCATGCTTCATCTTTCAATCTTACTTCCCAAATAACATTTGTTGGAATTTAAAACCATAGGCTAACATGAAAACAGCTTTATGTCCTAGATAATGCAATGGAATAGAGAATTTGGATTGATTGATTGATATGATTTTGTATACTGATGGTAAAAATTAATTTATTCCTTTTAAAGAAAATGTGATTTAGGTTTATTTTTCACCCTAACATTTTAAAGACAGATCATCTAAATTGCAAACCCTTTATCTTGCAGGAATAAAGCATGCAATGATGCTGCCCATGTGGTTTGTCATGTTCAATTTTTTTTTTTATTATTAAAAACTGTTCTCTCTTTAAGGCTTTCACAATGGATTATTTTGACATATATGAAAATCCTATTAAAAGTTTGAGATATTGATTACTGGTTAGTTATAAGACAAATGACTGTAAAATTTGCCTATTAGCTTAGCAGAGCAGTGGTGCATGTCCCATTCTTTCAACAGGATACGACAGCAGTTTCATTAATGTGGAGACCAGCAATAGCTAGAGAATACAAACATTGTCTTTGGACTGTTTAGCTTCTTGAGTCCTTACTGAATGCTCTTCTAAGATGTGGTTTCCATTGAAGGTTGGAAACTGAGGAAAAGGCAACATTTCTTATAGGGGAGACTAAACCTCTAGATTCTAAGCCTGTCTTCAGAATGTGTTAGCGAGCAATTCATTCCAGGGGGAGAAGTAGAATTGCAAAATAAATAGGAAATAATCTAATAGAGAAAAGAGTAGAGTGAAATGAGTGTGGAAAAAGTTACATGATTTGGGCTTTAAAAAGCAACAAAGCCCAAGTACATGGAAAGTTACACTAAGTTCTTTAATCCCCTAGTGTTTCTTTGGCATTGTATACTTGACTAGGTTTATTTAAAGTCTTCGCTTCCACTTCACTCATAATTAAATAGCAAAAAAGGGAAACAAAGGGTTTGAATCTGCAAGTTCTTGCACTACACATATTCACCTGTGTGCTAACTCTTCATAAATCATTACCCCATGAGGATGGTAATACTCTGAACCCATTTGGAGCAGACATAAATTACTTTGCAAAGTTAAAGTCAGTAGAGAAACAGGTCATACAAAGCTTATATAATTTTTCTGATTCAATTGATGTGTTTAAACTTCAAACCCTGTATAGCTGAGGAAAAGCTCCAGTAAGGATTTGCACATCTTTGTATTGATTGTGTAGAAATCTATTTATGAAGCATAGTTATTGAAGGAGTGAAAAGCTGGGTAAAGTGAGAAGCAAGTCTGCAGCCTAACCTAAAGCAAGTTATAAGTGAGTGCAGAAACAAACCAAAAGTGTGTGATGTTGGCTCTGAAATGAGTATGTGATTCAAAGCACATGCTGTGTACATGACATTAAGATTTAAATTAATATGGGGACCCCCAGAGGGATGGTTCCCAGGAAGCAAAGAGAAAGGGAGACAAAGAGTAGACTTTACTGGGGTTTTTTTTTTTTTGGAATGGAGAAGGGCAGAGGAAAGACTTGCTGCTTGGTGGTGACTAATATCTGAATGAAGTGAAAGCTGACTTCATTGATACTTCTGCAAAGCAAGATTTCCTGCCTGACCACTGCAGCTTTGCTCTAAAATACCTGCTGTATCTGGAGGCAGCTGTTTTGTCACAGCCCCAGATGCCATCAGAAGTACTTACCACTTGATTTCCTATTTTCCTATCTTACACCTTCTTCAGCCTGTTTGGAAGTACAATGCATTAAGAAACTTAGGAAGAGCACATCAGTGGAATTGGTGACACCTTTGTACATAGGGATGCAAAGGCCCAGCTGTGCTGAGTCTGAAAATGTAGAAAGTGTGGATGATCCCAAATGTTAGTAATAGTGGTTGGGTTGGTTTTTTTGGTTTGTGGGGTTTTTCGTTTGGTTGGTTTGCTTTAGTTTGCTTTATGGGTGTTTTCGTTTGGTTTTTGTTGTTGTTGTTGTTTTGTTGTTGTGGTTGTTGTTTTGGGGGTCTTGTTTGTTTTGTTGGCAGTTTTTTTGCTTTTTTTTTTTGGTAAACTTCTAAAAAAAATGGCTTCAATTCTAGCGGAAACATTCACTAGCTGCATCCAGTCTTGCAACCTTCTGAGGCTTCTTTGTCTGTCTCACATATAGCTTGGTGCTGAAATGAGCAGCATCTAAATGTCAGCTAAATGGCTAACTTAGGCAATGACTTGACTAAAGTTTAAAGGTAAATACATTTCAGGTTGGGTTTGCACTCAAAGTTGGAAGGTATCTTAGGTCATCATAGTGAATAATGACAAGACATTGTAGTTTGTCCAGTGGATATTTCAATGTACTTTCTTACATGCCTTTTAACATTGTGAGTACCAGTACATTGTGTTCATGATTTGTAGCTGATTTTGCAAGATGCTTAGCAATAAACACCTATGTATTTTAAAGGAAGAATCAAGTCTTAAACCACTTTTGACTGGCTAAAATAATAAAAACCAAGCAATACAGTGCTTTTCAGTTCTTAGAGTTTCAAGGAAAGAATAAGTATTGCTCAATGGTACTGTTATCTGTTTGACTCTCAAAATATGCACAGTATTAAATAAATTCTTCAGTATATTAGTATTTTTTTGGTTAAAGTCAAAGTTCTGTTCTGCACAGCATAAAACACATGCTTTTAAAACATTTGTCAAAAAAAATGGATAACATCCAGCAGCAAAACTGATAGCTGAAAGCATATTTAAATGCCAGTGTTTTATTTCATTTAAATTTAAAAAAATGAAATTCACTTCTCCTGCCATTATGGGAATCATCTAAGGGACTAAATTGATATGAATAACCTAATTACTGTAATGTCAGAACACTGTTTAAATGCACAGAAACTTTTTTTTAGACCAAATATCATTGGAAGGTAGAGGCAGGGCAACTGATGCTTTTTGCTCACTGAC
This sequence comes from Corapipo altera, assembly GCF_003945725.1. NCBI lineage: Eukaryota > Metazoa > Chordata > Aves > Passeriformes > Pipridae > Corapipo > Corapipo altera. The sequence goes on from NW_020884905.1 coordinate 88,435, forward strand.
TCTGCTGTCATTAGTTTGTGAGTGTCATTAGAGTGAGTGGCAAGGTGAGAAGAAGGCCAGGGCTGAACCCTTCCCAGTTGGGAGGCTGCTGAAGGAGGCAGCAGGGTTTTCCGTGCCCACACACTAGTCCAGAGGGACAGTGACATCTCCCAGCACCCATAAGCAGCCACTAATGCTATAGAGCTCCGTGGTGTTTTACTTGTTGAGCTGGTCTTGATCTACAGCTGCCAGATCAGCTGGGTGATGAATGAAAAGACTCACAGCATGATAGATGCTCGTTAACTCTTCAGTCATTATCAAACAGTTGTGTCTGTGTGGGTGGCTCTGATGTCAAGAGCGATAGATAGCAAATTACTAACAGTGTACCCATGTCTGACCTGTGCAGAGCAGCCCAGCTTCTTTTTATCTTCATGTCTTCTTTAGAGCACACAGTGCCCTTAGATATCTAGGTGTTACTGTGCCTGGCTTCTTTTATTAGTCTAAGTTAGGGTATTAGTTTTAAAAAAATAACTTTATAGTAAGCTTACAATGAGGCTGTTACTATGTGTTATGAGTCTATCTATGGGCTGAAATGTGCTGTCTATGGAGATGGAGATACTCTGATTTTATGAAGTGGGATTTTCACTTGAAGGAAAATGTAGGGTTAGTGCTATTATTTGAAGAAATAGCTGTTTTTATAAGTTCAACAGCTTATAAATCTCTGCTTATGCATCAGTACTTTCAAGACTATGCATTGAATCTTCAAGTTCGCTTTGTCTTGCCTTTAGCACTGAAAGTTTAAATATTATGTCAAATATTCATGTCTGTCTCTCCTCATATACAGAAGTTTTTATTACCCTTTGAGTGCTTAGTTGTCTACTAACTGTCTACTAAAAGCAATGTTATATATTAAGTTGTGGATTAGTTTAAATCATCAGATCTAGTTATGTTTTACAGCAGTGATATGGAATTTGATTTTTAATAATGTACTTGACCTTATTCTTTTATGGTAGCTTACTTTATTTTTCCCTTTCCAGTAGTAATTTTATGTTCTCATTGGTTAGAGCTTTCCAATACATAAATTTCACTGGGTATTTGTAAAAAAACCAGAAGTTTTTTCTACCCAGGAGACTGCACTACTTTTGTTTTTATCTTTTAAAGCAATTTTGCCTTTATATATACATATATATATATATATATATTAGTTGCCTGCTGTTTGCTGTTGGTGAAAGTCTTCTTTAATTACCATTTTATTGGGATTCGAATGGAAATTAAAATGGAATTATGGAATTACTTTGTGCTTTTTTTTTTATTAGTTACAAAAGTCAAGATGTGTTCAAACAGTTAAGTTTAATAAAATTTAACAAATATATACCATGACTGGTTTGTTATGCAGGAGTTTTATAGCACAATTAAAGTACTGAGCTGCTCTGATCAGAGCTACAGAACTAGTAGATCACATCCTCTGAAGCTCTCTTTTTTAATTGTATTTTTAGAAATGAGAAAATAAAGTTGGTTTTTCCTTTTTTTTTTTTCTTGAATGAATAGTAATTGAATCAGCTGAAACTTCTGCACCTTCAGGAGGGACAGTGTTTTAGTCAAAACTTTCAGTTGTGAAAGTGTTTGAAAGTTTCCAGTTCTCATTATTGTTGCTGAATTTAGGTGGTTTTGAATGGTAGAACATGATTGTAAAAATACATCAGATTTTTGGTACCATATGGATAAATTTCAGTATAAATACATTGTGTAGAAAAAAACCTGAGACTTCTCTATATAGTCTGAAATCAAAATATACTCTTTATACTTGGAAACAAAAAGAAATCTGGATGAGGGTGTTTGTGAAAAGTCAGTGGTTTATATTATTCTTACAGTTTTAGGAAGCCTGGTTTTTGTTTGTTTTTCTGCATGCTTCATACTGGCAGAACTAAACTGCAACAAGAACCTGGAAAGAAGTACTCAGAATATGTGCGGCGGTTTGGCAGCAAACTAACATAACTGTGCTGACCAAGGGTGAAGAAGGAAAGAGGATCTGTTCTCATAGAGGAACAGATATTCTAACACAAGTTTAGTCCCTGTCCCCTGCTTTCCACTTTTCTGCACTGCGTCCTGTTAACAAAACTGGTACAAGTGGAACAAGCTCCAGAGGTATTACACTTCTTTATAAAATGCAGTGGAGTTTTCATAACAGAAAAGCAGAGTCAGTATGGATACATGGAGAGTGGTTGTTCACTTTACAGCAGATTATGTGTTTTCTCCTTTTTAGAACTGTATAGAATTATAGAGAAGTGCAAACACAACGTGTTTATGTATGTTCTAACTCTACTCTGAGGCATGTTGTTTATAGCAAGTTCATGTTTATAAGCTGTTCACTCAGCTTATGTTTGTGAAACAGATATTCTTGCCTGATATATCTATGTAGAAGGTAGTGTAGCTTAAATAGGTTAAGGGTTACAAATTCTTAGACGTAGCTAATGATGAGCTTCTGATTTTCTTCTCTTGGCTTCTGACTTTATTATCATAAGTTTTTTGAGGGGGGGGTCTGGTTTGTTTTGGCTGAACTTGTCTCAATAGTTAAAATTTTTTATTGTTTCAGAAGACAGGTTTTCAATATACGCAGGGATCATGATAATGTGTCTGTATACATATTTATCCAGTTTTTCTATCAACAAGCCATTTTCAGTGCCACAGCCAAGCCTCTGGAAAGTAATTTTTGAAATAGCTACGTTGCTCATCTCATTCACTGCAATTAACATCTCTCATTCCTAAGATTGCACAAGGCAGGAGTTGTGTAACTTAGAAGTTATAATTAACAACTAGATAAACAAATGTCACAGAGCATGCAAGTTTAGCAAAAGTTTACAGAAGCTTATTAAATGCCTTGTGAGATGTAGTAGCTGCAGGAACTGGGACAGGAGTGACTCAGGAGATTTCAGTTTGATGTTCAAAGGCGTATCACATTTTCATTTTTAGGATAGGGATGTGTGTGTCTAATGCAAAGAGTACATTATTTCCTTTCCTTCCTCTCGGTCAAACACCTGGTTTCTTTCAATTTGTCTTGTTTGTGTCCTATTGAAGGAGGAGTAGCAAGATTTGCCATTTCTTTGCTCATGGATCAAACCAGTCCTGCAAGTTGGCCAAGCTCTTACATTTATGGTGCACTTTTTCAAATGCAAATGCTTCATATATAAAAGTATCTTTGCAAATAGAATGACACTTGTATTGCTCACTGGATTAATAGGTTAATATTTGTGCTTTGTGACAGAGACAGTAGGCAGCACATTTTTTAGAATAGCATCCCATTCATGATGTGCTTCATTGTGATTGTAAAGCCTAGAGATATCTTTTCTTCTGAATTTGTGTAAGATGGCCAGTGTGTTTGTCCTGTTTGCCACTCAGGTTTATTGTCAAGCTCTTCTCCCTTAATCATCGTAATAGTCATCCTTATATTCAGAAATTTGTTTTTTTCCTGAGCAATAGATTTTCATGTAATCTGTATAAAGATGCTTTTTTTTTTTTCCCTTCACTGCAACTTTTTCTTCCTAACAAATGCATTTCTCTAAGTTGCCTTTGCTAGCCCTCTTGACTTAATCCACTCCAGGCATAAAATCCCAAATGAAACCATGCATTATGAATGAATTGTGAGAACAAGCTGTATTTGAAAAGCAACCATTTCTAGTGCCTTAATGTGTCTTAAAATGAACCATAGCTAAGCAAGTTACTTAAGAAACCATTATCTTCCCAAGACCAGATCCTTTTTTTTTTCGCTACAGTGGGGGCACTCAAGCATAAAGAGTTTGACTATGCAAAATAGATAATATCTTATGGTCAGTGCCACAAATAGAAAAAAATAAGAGAAGCAGGGATGCCTGTGACTTTTCTATTCTTTGTACAGAAAACTGTGGGTTTGATTCAGCAGACAGGTGTTTCCTTTCAGGACTGTGCAGACCATTGCCCTAACAGAATTTCATGTTTCAAATGGCAAAGTCAGTGTGACATAGACCATGGAGCAACTGCAAATCGCAGGTTATTATATTGTCTTGGTTTGGGGTGGAAGGGAAGGTGAACGGCAAGGGTGGGAGGAAGCAGTGCAAAATTCCATCTGTCATCTCAAAACCAGGCAAACTTCTCAAGACTCTATGACTTACTGTGAGAATCATGATTGGCTTAATTTCATTCCTCGTCACGACCATACAGGAAGAGTTTCCCTCAGTTAGCGTCCCAGACTCTGGTCTGTGAAGAAGAGAAAAATGAAGAAGAGAGTAAATTGTTTTTTATGGACTACCAGTTGGTAGATTCTATCCCAGAGGAAGTTGTAGATGTATAAAAAATGATCTTGGAGTACCTGTGAAACATAGACTAGGACAGCAGCCAGTAGGTCATTACAGAGGTTGCAAACAACATATCCATGTCATTAATTAGATTCATGTTAAGGAAACTGTTAGCCAGAATATTGAAAGATAATGTCTTTGAAAAAGCCACTTTACTTTTGCCGGATGTAATTAGAGATTATCTCTTTTTTTTTTCTGTCTTTCATCCTTTTGATCCTTCAAATTTTTATGTATGCAAATGTTTGTGTGCCCTTAAGCCAAACTGTAATGATTTTTGTTGGAGATGAATCCAAGATCCTGTAGATTTTAGGAAAGTCATAAATTCTAAATTGTTTTTCCTTAACCTGGCATATCAGGAGTCACACCAGAAGCACCTGACCTGCTGCTTCAGTCCACACTGCCTGTGCACCGTGCCTGCTGCTCTGGTGGCAATAGCACAGCATTCAATAGCTACCACTGAGGGGTCTGGTGTGGCAGCTGCAGCTGCAGCATGACTATGGGATGTGGGGCTTGCTACAGAATGTGGCCAGAAGTGTTATAATGGGGTAGTTTCCTATGAATGTATCATATGGTTTACAGTCACCCTTGCTGTTCATTTCCATTACCATAAGCATTTGGAAGCAGACAAATTTCTGGCAGTGCACAGAAGTTATTAAGCATTTTGCTTGTATACTCGGGACTTTTTTTTGTGTTGTCTCTGAAGATATAGCATGCCATAACGTGATACAGGCATCCTTTTAATTTAAGTATCATAGTGAGTGGTTTGTTTTGTCAAGTAAGCAGTTTTCTTATTTACAATGTCAGTAGAGGACATAGTGTGTTATCTGTGCAAATGAGTGCAACTGTTGTGATATCAACTGTGTTTTGGTTGAGTATATTTCATTATTTGACATTAGAATATCACATCCATATAATATCTGGTAGGTCCATTGGCCTTTGCACAAATTGAATGGAAGGTGTGCCAATGTCCTGCATTAGTGTGGAGCTGTGCTTGCAGCTTATGTTCTTTGTGTGTTTTCATTGAGGAAATTCATTGTCAGTAGGATTTCTTCCTCCAACTGTTTGAAAAGTCCAGTTTCAGAAAACCTCTTAGAAATGATCTATTGTGACCTAGAAAGTGAAAACTTTAAGTCATTTTGTGATAAACCTAAGGAAGGTATGGTAGAGATTTCTTTCCATATGTTTTCTTTCTCTCTCCATCGTGCAGAAAAATAAGGAGTGTGGTTACAGCCCTGAATTAACACAAAGATTGTAACAGGGAAATCTGAGCCCAACAACAATCCTTTGTTATGGATCTTTCCTAACTTCCCTACTGAGCTTGCTCGTATGTCACTTTTACTAAGAAGTGGACAACAGGTGAAGTTCACCTTTAGTCATATACTTTTTGCCTTCTTTTTGAAGGGAAATTGAGGTGACTTTCAAATAAAGCTATATCCATGCATTTACAACTCTAGCTGAAGGTACAATTTGTACCATCCTCTTTTAAATTAGATTTCAGTTTAAAGTGAAAGCATCTTGCTGGATTTCTTCTGTGGAATATTTAGGTGAGCAAGTTCCTTTCAAATTGTGTAGAGGGGTGACCTGATGCAGAGCAGGTACCCTTTATATAGAGGTGTTAAAACACTGTCTCCTTGTGAAAACATTATTTTAGGCAATAGCTTTAAAATTTTAGCAGTGGGTGTTGACTGCATTTCTTGCATTTTTAAAAAAGGCTGCCAGCCAGTAAATGATGTGACAAAGAAATGGCAGCTGCTCAAGGCATCATGCTGCTTCAGCAGTTCAGGCCATTGAGACCGATTTTCTAGGACAGTTTTCAGAGGGACCACCCCAGGACATTGTAACAGATTCTCTCTTATTAATTTAATACTTTAGATAGTGAGAAAATGATAGGGTTTTTTCCCCTATCCTAGAGTAAATGTCACATTAACAGACTCATGACCAAATCTCCCCAACTGAGGGGAGTCTTTGGTACCATGCTGTTGCTGGCATTTCTGACGGTGCCTCCTGCCTTCATGCAGACTGTTGGTGGAGCTGTGGCATAGTGGGCACTGAGGACCATCAGTACACAAATGTGAAAGTGGAATTCTGCAAAACAAGAAAAACTTGTTTCTGTTAAAGTAAGAAATGTACTGTCACTGTTTGTAGGCACTTCAGTCCTGTCATCAGTTAAGACTGGAGTGCAAGGGACAGAAGGACTCACTGTACGTTAAAGACCTGTCCCATCCAAAGGTGAGAGATCAGATGACTCATTCTTCCATTGCTAATATCAGTTTTATTTAAATGCAGTTCACTGTATTTCCTTCTTACAGAGTAAACAGTCAGAACACAATGGAGGAAAATATGCAGCTCGCCCCTGCATTGCATACTCAGGAAAGAGACTGGCCCAAGGAGCCAGCTCGCTTTTTATCAGCTGTAAAACACATGAGTTTTGTCTTTCTGAAACCGTTTGGGACTTAAGTTGTCAGATTTTTTAAAATCATGTTTCTTGATAGATAGAGCTGGAGTTAAAAGGAAAGATGTTTCTGAGAGTGTAATTCAGTTACGTTGTGTTTCTATCTTTCCGTTCTTGTGACTGGAATCTATTGGGTTTCAAAGGATTTGGGAAATAGCTCAACTTGAGCTATAATTGGAATGAAATGCAGAATAAATACTTAAATGTGTGAGCTTTTGATTTTATTGGTTTTGAGAGGAAGTATAGAGAAAGTGACCAGTCAAGTTCATGGAAAAAAATCCACTAAGGGACAGAGCTACAACCTGTGCTTCAAGAACTTTCTGAAAACTGTATTGTTAAAGGATAAGAGAATTTGAATGAAATATCACTACGCACTTGTCTTTTCTGATAATCCACTTCTGGCCACTGTCAGAAAAAGAATACAGGATATATAGAGCTTTGTTGTTACCCAGCACAGCTGGTCTTATATTCTTATTTCATTTAATTTCATTTCATCCCATATGCTGCCAATAAGACTGTGGACCTTTTTCAGAATATATTTCTGAAGAGCTCCTCACAGGAAAATTTTCTTTTTTAAGAGTTATTGTCATACATGGATCGTTCTTTATTCGTTTCCAGGCCTTCAAGAATGTTAGCAATTTATTAAGAATTTTAATCAGATTAGCATATTGATGACATTTTTAAACTCCTGAATAATTTTAATATATCTTAATAATAAATGATACTAGTTAATTACATAGAAGAGAAATCAGATCATGGTATATAAAGGAGCTCATCTACTGGCTAATTCCCTAATCTGTGGTTATAATTAGGATTTGGGATTAGTCTTGTGTCTAAGGCAGTTTACATAATAAAAATTTGAGGGACCAGTGTGGTACAATGTCGCAACGAGGGAGACGCTCAATATGAGAATCAGCAAACTTCTTTTATTGATCACTGCTAACAGCTTAATATACACTTTATAATTAGCTCATACACATTGCAAAGCTAAGCTCATTATTGGTTCTTGCTTAAATGTTGATTTCACTTTTAGTCCCTTTTTTTGTTGACACAGGTGGCTCTCAGTTGCTTTTGTTTTGCTAATCGCAACGTCCTGTTTACCAGCCAACTAGCAGGTACAAGGGCACTGTAGTCTTGCCATGACCTTGCTATCTCAGATTTTCTCATCGGCCTAGACAGGCTGTGTTCTATACTCTAACAGCTCGTCCATAGCTTTAGCCATATCCATATGCCCTTGTCCTGCTAGCCAATCCTCTACTGTACAAGATAGAAGAAACATTCTGTGGTCGATGTACAAATCCTAAACTATGTCTTGCATAGCACACTGTCCTGGTATTTGCAAACACAGTATTGTGATTTGCCATATCTTCATTTTTTCTTCTCATATAATAGTTACACCAGCAAGAAAACACTAAAATATCATCATACAAATTTAGCGCTTAATATGAACTTGTCTCATTGTTATTACCCTCTGACAGTAACGTGTTCTTTCTGAAATTATGTGCTTTCTTCTTGTTGAACTGACTAAATTTGATCCGAACTTTTCCTTCAAAATATAGTCTTCCTTTGGAAAAAAACCTGTAAACAATTGGCATCACACAGATAGTGTAAGCACTCAATGTTTTTATGTTTGGCTTTAAAGTCATAGAGAATTCTTTACTAAATTTCCAAGTGGTACCAAGCTGACAGGGGATCCAAGCACTTTGTAGGACAGAATTGCATTTCAAAATATGCTCAAAAATTGAAAAATTGGTCTGATATGAAAAGCTATAGTTAATTATGGAGAATTCAAAGTACTACTCTTAGGTGAGGGAATTCATGTATAAAGGTTAGAGAATGACCCATTAGATAGCAGCATTTCAGCCATAAACCTAGTGATTTGCAAGTGCCCCTTTGTAAATCATAAACTGATCATGAATCACTAATGTTCTACCTTTGTGCAAAGAGGCAGTCAGGCCTCATTCTGGGATGTTAAAGCTGGAAGTGTATTCAGAATAGGAAATAATCCTTCTGTTCCTCTCAGTGTTAATAAAGCCTCTGTTGGAGTCCTTTTGCCACTTTTTGACATAAATTTCAAGAAATGTAAGGACAAACTGGGGAGCATCATGTGATGCAGAAAAGGAAGGATCCAAAGTCTAGAAAATGTAACTTATGAAAAAAGAAATAAAAGGTTATTGTGGGTGGTAAGAATAGAGATGACAAAACTGGAGACATGGTAGATCTTCAAATGCTTTAAAGAAAACTGAAAAGAAAGACAAGAAACTCCCCCAACCTCCAAGGACAGTTGAGCTTTGGTTGCAGAAAGTGAGATTTATATAAAGCCTTAATAAAAACTTCTTAAAGTAAGGACAGTGAGAGATATTCTCTCATATAAGTTTCATAGAATACAATGAAATCTCCATCACTAAGGGATTTTATGAACAGGATGTACAATCATTTGCCAAAAATGGGTTAGGTATTTTTAATCCTTTTGTTGTGGTAGAAGTTTGAGAGTAGAGAACTGCTTGAAGTCTCTTCCAACTATTAAAAAAGCAGCGAGGACTAAGAATTTTTCTCTCTGAAAAGTTATGTATTTCTATTTTATAAACTCTTTTGCAATAATGAAAAACTCACAGGTCCTACTATCAAATGTGTCATACAGTTTGCAAAAGTACACATACTTCGCTGAAGAAAAATTAAATTTAGACTTCTACCATAAACATGCTTTTATAAATTTTCCCTTAGTGATATATATATTAAAAAGTATGAAAAATAAATATATTTAAACAGCATTCATTGCATCTTTCTCAAAGATGTACTATTACATGCTACCATGATACAAGATTATCCTTGAGTTTAGAAGAGGAGCAATAAACAGATTATAACGCAGAGTGGAAGAAATACCTTAGCATTTGAACTGATTTAAATATTCCTGAAAGTAGCAATTTTGATGCTTAAATTAAAAAACATGCTTCTGTAAAACTGCAGCTCCTATTCAGACAACAAATTCTTGAGCATCTGTGTTAGTAGCAGGATTTACATCTTCCCATACAAGCAGGTGCTGGGGGGAGGGCAAAAAACAGTGCCCAGGGGCTGAAATTTAGTACAAGTGTAGACTTGGACAGTACCGTAACACATACATTAAAAGAACTAGAGGCAGCATTAAAACTTGAATTAAAACTGTTAACATTCATGTCATGGAATGAGTGTGTGGCAAGTCACTTTGTCTGACATTCTTGCAAATTATATGCACTGGGTACAAATACAAGATGCTACGGTCCTGCTTTTCCACTGCAAACCATTTAAAAGTTTGATGAAAGGAGAAGAAAGGCCAAATAGACAGCATTACCAAATATTCTATCCATCCCCTCCAGCTGTTTACTAAGGCCCAAAGGAAGCTCTCCAGTTGGAAAATATGCCCTCCAAATTACCAAATATGAGATTTTCTGTTCAATCATTGTTTTAATGTTTATCACAGACTGTGGAAAAACATGATCTCTCTTTTTGATGGCCTGCTGTCATTTTTGTGCTTTTTTTTCTTGGCATAAAGATTGGAATATATTTTCAGACTAGCCTGCGTGTTTGTCTATGTGCATATAGTTGAGCACAATGCTTGCTACAGAGCATTTACCTGAATCTTCAATAATTACAGCATTTTGTTCATTCAGCTGTTTCCATTGCTGGCAGAAGTTATTCTTGAGGGAAAATCTGAGCATCAACAAAATGTGTTTCCAGTTAGATTATAAAACCTTGGTGGAGTTGATCAGTTGGCAGTCTTCCAAATCAGAATCTGACATGCACCTGCTTCATTTATTTGTTTTATGCACTTCTCATTTAACATACTATAATGTTCACTGGAAGCAATCAGGTTCTACTGAGCAAATTACTAATGTTTCCTTTATTTAGTTCAAGAAACTGCACACTGTAATGTCAGGCTGCAGTTACAATATGAGAATTCTCTCCAGAGGATTTGAAAATAATTAGAAATATGCCTTTTTTTTTTTTTTTCAATACAAATTCTCTAAAACAGAAGCCTGCAGACACTGATGGTTTGGTGGCTAAAATTGCTCTGGGGATAGATGACTATTAAAATACAGGAGTTTAGATATTAAAGACAAACAGGCCTACTACAACTTCAGTTTGATCTTTCATGTTATTCACGTGGATAAATATTAAAAATCCAAGCACAAAAATATAAACACAGAAAACTTGGGGTTAAAAACTAAATGTGTTGTTTAGACCAGCTTGAAAGACATATCTTCTTCATCTGACATTTGTCCTGAAATCTTTTATCATTATATAATCATCCTCTGTCTACAAACAGGTCTGCATGATGTTTTGAATTCAGAACTCCTTCTAGTCATTCTATTTGAACCCATTTTTGTTTCTGTTGTTGTTTAGAGTTACTTGAATAAACAGAATGTTAGTAAGGAAAAAAATACATATACTCAGTGAAACAATATAAGATATATTATAAAAGAAAATAAGCAACAGAATTTTGTAGGATGGATAATGAATTTGTTTCTCCTTTTTGATTCTACCCAGACTTCTCAGATGAATCTGTCTAGTAATAGCAGTGGAAATCATGGGTAAATTCCAGTTTGCTTACTAATGGGAGCTTTGAGTAAGACCTTTTATGTAGGCATGTATGTGTAATACATACGGAAGTACTTATCTGTCTATCATATTCCTAATTATTATAATAATCTGGGTACACTGCTGAAGACATAATTTGTGTATATTTGTAGTTTTTACAAGTTTGATTCAATTATCTTTGAAAAAGTTTTCTGTCTTACTTCAGATTCCAGTTGATTTTCCTTTCTAATTAACCTTTGTCCCCTGCTTCATAGACATAATTTTTAATTGTTTAATTGCTTGTAGAGCAGGGACATTTTTGACTCAGCATTCAACCGTGTCCCAAAATATGTTGTGGAGTTTGGAGCTCAGGGTGGGAATTCAAAAGTGCTTTTCTGTGCAGCACTGTTTGAACTGCAGCTGCCTGCCTGCTGACAGGTAGGAAAGTCACTGTCAACAAGATTTAAAGTTGCTGTCATGTTTACACAGCCGCATAGAAAAGGTTGAGAGAGTATTGTGATTTTGTTGAAATTAAGTACCAACAGTTACTGGGCCATAGCAGTATGTATTGGTTATGATTAATGTTTGACATCTGCATCTTTTTGAGATATTTTAGCCACTTTTCTTGTCAGAAGAAAAGTGCACTGCAATATGTTTCTAATCATGGAGGTTTTTTTCAGTGTGCTGAGGTTTCTAGTGTTGAGACTGAGCTTTAAAAGTCATGTAAGCATTTAGTTCTAAACCCTTGTAAGGATTTTCAATATATCTCAGCAGTTGGGAATTCTATATTTTAGTGTTAAAAATCCCACTAGACTAAACAAATTTTTGAACTATTAAATACTCTCCCTTGGTGCTATGTTTTTTACTTTGACCCCTGGTAGCTCTCAATGAGTAGTACCAATATGGGTATGTTAATGGAATTGTTTACCCTGACATATGAAAATTGTTACCAAAGTTAAGAAATGGTTCAGACACATAAAGGTTTTTTCTTGGATATTTTTGATTCAGACACAGACTGAGATATTAGGAACAAAGATTCAAAAATGTAAATACAACTTTTGACAAAGTTTACATGTATTTTATGAAAAGTTCAAGAATGAAAAATACAACACCGGTCAGATTCTGCAGGAACTTTTTTATGTTTAGTTCTATCTTCAAATTTTTTTGCTGTTTTCCATATTTCTGTGAGGTTTCATTCAAAATGTAGTTGTATCTTTGTGGTTAATTTTTTGACAGTTAATTTTATCTTGGAGCACATGGCCACCACGGCCAACTCAACTGTGTAAAGTTTAACTGAGATATGTTTCAATGAAGTTTAATGAATGTTAAAAAATTGGTCTTGTCCCTTCAGGAAAGCATTCCCAAGGCACCTAAACAAAGTGACAGAGCTGAAGAGCTCTAATTCGAAGTACCTGGAGTCCTTCAGGGCCCAGGATAATACCTTCACACAGTAATGTGAAGCGTGGGTCAGAACAGCAGGTCCCAACACTCTTCTGTCCTCCAACATGCTGTGTAGACATAGCTATTCCTAAAGAAACCAACTTATACAATGCTTCTTTATTTCTGTTTGAAATGAACAAACATTGCAGTAATATTTTTGAGTGAGTTTGATGGATGCTGTAAATGCTGTTCATATGGTAATTAGTTGGAGAATAAGATTAGGTGCATGCATGTAACTGGATGATAGAATAGTTTGGATTGGAATGGACCAATGATCTAGCTCCAGCCCCCATGCCAGGGACAGGGACACCTTCCACTAGACCAGGTTGATCAGAACTGCATGTAACCCAGCCTTGAACACTTCCAGGGATCCACAACTTCTCTAAGCAACGCTTAGGGTCTCTCCACCCTCTGAGTAAAAAATTTCTTCTTAACATCAAATTTATATGTACCCTCTTTTAGTTTAAAGCCATTGGCCCTTGTCCTGTCACTACAAGCCCTTATAAAAAGTCCCTTTACAGCTCTCATGTTGGCCCCTTTTAGGTACTGGAATGTACTATAAGGTTTTCAGAGCCTTCTCTTCTCCAGACTGGACAGCCCTACCTCTCTCACTCTGCCTTCATAGGAGAGGTGGTCCAGCCCCCTCTGATATCTCCATGGCCTCCTCTGGACTTGCTTCAAGAGGTCCATGTCTTTCTTATGTTGGGGACCCCCGAGCTGGATGCAGCACTCCAGGTAGGGTCTCTCAAGGGCAGAGTAGAGAGGCAGAATCACCTCTCTTGATCAGCTACCCATGCTGCTTTTGATGCAACCCAGGATACAACTGGCTTCCTGGGCTGTGAGTGCCCACTGACAAGCTTCTCATCAACCTGTAACCCCAAGTCCTTCTCCTCGGGCCTGTACTCTATTCTCAACCCAACCTGTATTTGTGTTTTGGATTGCCCTAATCCAGGTGCAGGACCTTGCACTTGGCCTTGCTTAACTTCCTGAGGTTTGCACAAGCCCACTGTGTCGACCACACCACACCACACACTCTGGTATCACTGGGAAACCTGCTGAGGGTGCTCTCAATCCCACTGTCCATACCCCAGATGGTGAAGAAGCTGAAGAGCACCAGTCCCAAAACTGATCCCTTTCCTGAAACCTCGAAAAGTATTACAAGAAAGGAAGAAGAGGAAGAAAGGTGCACACACTTAGGTAATGCTAATTGTGCTTGGTGATTGTTGCCACTTTCACTAAAGGGGCATTGAATGTACCTCACTACAGTAGTAAGAATATATTTTGCTGGGCTCTGACTTTGTCAGAAATGTATAAATGTCTTATTACTCTTTTGAAATAAAATACAGCTATTCATGTTATCAGGGTTGCATTTTCTGACTTGGATGCCCAAACCTGCCTTGAGTTATGACCCTGTGTAGGTGGTTATTGCCCCTGCTGTCTTCCAATTCAAAATCTGTCTGTACATTGTGAGCTGTGTACTGCAAGTCATGGCCCCTCTCAGCTCTGTGTGAGCCAGGCTGAACACTAAACATCTTGCTTTGTTTCCCCGTGTTTTCAGCATACATTGAAATGACTCTAAATCAAAATGCGTATATCTCAATCCCTCTGATATCTGAAGTAGTTTGAAATCCAAGTCCAAATTTTGGAATTACTAAGATTTTGATCTGGAATGTATATTGATCCAAAATACATAATTTTATTTTTATTTGGTATATTCAAATATGTAGAATTTGGATATAATATGAACTTGCCTCTCTGCTAGGACCGTCCTGTTACTTTCTTGTGGGTTTTCTCCTCTGGGAAAAACCCAGGAGAACATGGATAGTAAACCAGAAAATGCTCTCTGTATGTTCCACTGTTTTCATTTTAATAAAGCATCTTGGTGTGAGCAGTTTTCTGCTGGATTTTTGAGGAGCTCCCATAAATATTCTATTTTAGTCACCTAGTAAATTTGAAATTTACCTCTGTGTCTTACTAGGTGTCATAATCAGTTACCAGGTTAATAATCTCTAATGACATCACTACCAATGAGTAATACTTTCAGGTTATATATTTGGAGTTGATGACCTTGCAGTCAAGGAATACTCAGGAGGTGTATTCTGAAAGGCTGAAAATTTGTCTCCTTTACTGTTTTTGTGATTTGGTGCTGCTGTGTCTACCTTGCATTATTAGTGATTTATATTTCTCTCCCCTGTATGTGATATGATACTTGTGCTAGAAAAACAAATATGGCTTTTATTCTAGGTCAGAAAGAAGTCTCTTTTAAATTATTATAAATACATCAATTATTCACAGTAATTGTTTTCACAGTGAAGTAATTATAACCCATCCTTCATTTGTGTGTCAATGAAAATGATACACATTAGTTATAATAGTATTAACACTGCTTACAAGTTTTTTTGCTGCACTATGATTTGTGTATGTGTGATATACTGAGGGAGATGCAATCTGAAGCTATGTGGTTTGCATATTAATGCTATGCAAAACGTTAAAAATTAAATTGTTAATCTGTTTCAGCATTATTGTTCATGACCTTGTGACAAAAAAATTCTTAGCATGCAAAAATATTAGAAGGGCTAGAGGATGCACAAACAGGTAAAATGTGACAACTGACAAAATAGTTAGGAACCAGCCATGTGTCTTGTGATACAGACATCAGGGAGCAATGTTAAGCACTTCGTCATTCCTGCCCTCCAGTGTCTGATGTTTCTGATTTCTTCTTTATTGATTTCAACTAAAGAAAGTATAGAGGAGTGTAGAGGTGACCCATTTTGTTGACAGATACACGTGTTAGTCTTGTACTCCCAGAAAATAGTTTAGACATCAGGAATAATGGCTTATAGGTAAGAGATAAACACAATTTCCTGTGATTTCTAAACCCAGTGAATCAGCAGGCAGAAGTTAAAGACACAGTCTGCTTTCATAGCTTCAGTTGTTTATCTTTTATTCAACAGACTGAAGATTTAACAGGACACCGGAAATTCTAAAAAAAAAATCAACAAACCTCCAAAAAAAACCAACTAACCAGCAGCCATCATCACCCCACCACACCCTAATTACTAAAATTATTGAACTTTTATTGCTTTGGGAACATATTATTCACTGTTAACAAAACCAGTGACAAACCACCCCTCTCCAGCCTTGTGTGATTTTATAAGCCTTATCATTTCATAAATTTGAAGTAACTGGTATCCTACCTATATGTGCTTATTTTATAAAAATGAAAATTGGGCATAAAGTGTTACCATTTAGATGAGAATTTCAGCCAGGGGCACTAGTAAAGGATTTTCCAGTCACATTCCATATACAGTCAGTATCGCTTCTTTCCACACTATAGTTATAAAATGTCAGTGGCAGTTATTTGGAGAATATGTGGAATATTGTCCATCAGGGAAACAATTCTTACGTTTGTTTCACATGGTAAAAAAAGCATGCCAAAGCAATGAAGTAAAAATACAGCATCTGAAACAGTGAAGAACTGTTGCATGGTGATATTATTATCATTCATTTTGATGCATAAACCAGTCATGTCCTACTTTCATGTGACTTCCTTTGTTTATTTAGAAAAATGGTCTTTTCAGTTTAAGTTATAGCTTTAGAAATGCACAAAATCCCCTTTCCTTTATGCCCAGCTAGTCAGTTTTCTAAACTATTTACTAAGGAGGTGTGAATTGTGGATTAAAAAGCAATATCCATCTTCTTAAGAAAAAAGTGCTGTGCTCCCCTCCCCAGGAGAGAGTGTGTCCTAGATGTTCAGGGTATTTCAGTGTGATACAGTTCCAGGGCACAAAAAATGCCGTATTGTATTTTATTCCACATTAGAAGTGATTGTAAATGAGAGTTCCAGATGATTTACAGCAGGGGTTTTGAGTTATGCAGCAGTGTTGGGATTATATATAATGTGTTTGAGACAGGCGATTGTACCTGGTCCTTAACGAACGGTACTGAGCGCTTCCTGCACATCACACAGCCTGACCAGTTGCCATTCTGATCCTTGAAGATCAGCTGTTGTGGATACAGGAACATATCCATGAGCTGTGGAAAGTGTAGGTGTTGACATTTAAAAAGAATAAAATCTGTCACTGTAGTTCCTAAACAATATGAATTAACTGTTTTTTTCATGTATCTACTCACCTTTCAGTGCATGTTCAATTCTTACACTCTCCAGTGGTTAACTTACCTGTTTGTTTGGGTCTACCAGAGGATATTTTGTGCAGAGGATATTATAGCTTGGGTTTTTCCTGTAATTCGAGTGGAACATTTGCTATTCCTCAGAGCAAAGGCTTTTTCTCTGTGGAAAGCAAACAACCTTTTGGCAAGTCAACCTCTTTCCAATCTGCCAAAAGTCGCAATGGGATACCACTTTCCTCAGAAAAGATTTCAGTACCTTTCTTTTGTTGTAAAATTGGAAACAGAATTCAAGTGCAAAATAAAATTAATGTCAAAACCTTTATCAGCTCACCAGCATCTCTGCAGCTAAGGACCTAATAAGCAAACAGCTACAAAACTTAATGTCCTGCCTTCCACAACCTCTTTTTTAATTCCTTTAACAAAATACTCACTAAAACACTTTGTATAATTTTTCTCTGATATAAATTGTTTCCAACAAAGAAATATTTGTTATTGATATAGTGTTGTTTAATTGTTTTTATATGTGTCTAGTGCCCTTTGATTTGCTTATGTCAAAGTAAACCATAAATTGAAAGTTGATTCATAAGACTCTGTATATTCCAGTCTTTGTGAATTTCTATTGCTCATTGCTACTGAGACTGGA